>NW_028326301.1:0-29002 GCF_027475165.1 Benincasa hispida
AACCGTTTGGATTTAAGGATATCTCGACGGTGGCTAGAGACCGTCGAGGTAAAGGAGACCGTCGTGCTATAGATATATCCCAACGGTTCTTGTCCCCTTCGGATGAATGTAAAATACTCGATGGCACCCTCACCGCCGAGACAAATTACCTCATGCCGACGGCTCAAACACCGTCAGGCTAATAGTCAAATCCAGACGGGTGTCCATCGGGATAAACTCTAAATCCCGACAGTATACTGTCGGGGGTTGTCCTTTTTTTCCGACGGCTTTCTTCAGGGTCGGGTGAAAAACCCCATCCTTATCCGTTGAGATAATTCTTTTTCCCTATGATAGGACTTCCAAACCGTCGGAAAAGTTTTTCCCTGAAGCTTCCCTGACGGTATTGTCGATGACGATTCAACTATCGGGAAAGGTTGTGCCGACGTTGGTTTTAGCTTCTGCCGACGGCCTCCAGTGTCGAAATTGACCCAAATTCTTGTAGTGAAATATTGCACTAGATAACTTATATAAGTATTGCAAATCCAAAATACATTCAACTTCAAAAAGTATTGTCATTTTTACTATTTGATAAGTTTTCATTTGAAAAAAAAAAAAAAAAAAAAAAAAAAAAGTCTCTTGTACTCTCAACGATTATAAAGAAAGTACATGATTAGAATTTAGTTAGATTTGGTGAGTTGTGGAAAAAAATTAGTCAACGGTTAATTTGTGTATTAATAGAACTTAAATTTATGCAAAAAAAAAATGATATAATTGAAATTACGATGTTTACGAAGATTTCTACCGTGTTTTCTTTTAAAACTAGTTGGCGAGTTGAGTGAAATTTGAATAAAGGGTTGAAATTGCAACGTTTGATCATTGAATAAAGATGATAAAGCAACATAGAAGTCTCTAAATTCTTATTAGCATAAGAACATCAGTTACAACCTAACAAGTTTAGGAGTAAAAATTTATTTAAGCTCCATTTAATAATTAGTTTTTTCTACTAAGTCAGTTTTAAAAACTAAAAAAAAAAATAAATTTAAAACTTGTTTTTTTTTTAAAACTCAAACTCCAGTATAATTTCAAGTATTTCTTTAATATATGTAGAAATTATAATAAACAAATTGAAAAGAAACAAATCTAAATTTTAAAAGCATAAAACTAAAAAGATAATCATTATCAAAGGCCTTAGTTTTTTCCTTTGATTTGTTTCCAAACCATCCCACATGTTAGCATTTGTCCCAGATGGCAGAGTTTGAATATTTGACTCTTTGAAAACTATATTACATACTTGGTCAAATTCACTATAAATTTCTAGCTTTCAACAAATAGGTGAGCACAGTAATGAATTCAATTGTTTTCAATATTTTGAAATGGAATGTAAAGATATTATAAGAAATAGTGCAGACATCAATATATACCCTTAGATTTAATTTTCATAAATGTAATCAAATAAAATATAATGGAGGAATTAAGTTGATACAATTATAAAAGCTCAAGATTTAGATTAATATATTTATTAAAGTTCAAAATTTAAATTGATATAATTATTAGTTTGAGATTTAAATTGATACAATCTTCAAAATTCAGGATTTTAATTAATACAATTATTACTTTAAGGTTTAAATTGATACGACACCTGTAATATAAATTGGTATTTGTCCTAAAAAAAAAATATATAAAATTGAGTAAGTAAAATATTTGAAAAATGAGAGGCAATGGAGAGAGGGAGATGAAAGGAGCTTCACTTTTACACCTTAGTTTTGTTAGCAAAAAGAGAGTGGTTTTTTTTTCCCTCGACCGTTATGCCCAACACAAATGGGATTAGGAATACAAATCATCATATTAGTGATGGAGAAGCAATCTTCCATAAATTTTAAAATAATTACTTTTTTTTTTTTTTTTTTTGAATTTTCTTCTAGATTCATTTATTCTAACCCAACAACTGCCCTCCGGAATGAAATCACCGGCGCTGAAACACTTCGAATTTGACATTATATTTTATATTACTAAATTATTATATGAAATTCGTATTTATTTGACTTTATAATATGTTCTAAGATAATTTATGAGTACTATATATGTGGTATATAATTATACATTTAAGAAATGTAGTTTCTGCACTATGTTTATTTACTTCTTAAATTTTAGTATTATTGTCTTAATCATATTTTTTTTATTCTGAACATTACAACTGTAATGTTGAAATGACACATTCATATTAACCTCCGTAGTCGTTGGAGACACTTTCTATTTAAAAAATTGTAGTGGGTGGCTATTTAGGAATAGGATATTTAAATATCACACATTTTTTTTCATTTTGCAGATATAACACTTTGCTTTTAACCTTTACGACGCCTCTTCTCAGTTATCCCTCTCACTCAGGAATCTGAACCATCGAAGTGCTCCACGACCGCCACATCGAGGCCGGAATTTTGATAACGTCGACAAAATCTCCCCTTTCTCGCCGGAAATCGAAAAAAAGTTTAAAAAACACCACAGAGAAGAAATTATACCTCACAGCGGCTGAAACTGCATGGAAACTTCTGAATTACTTGAAGCGAAGACTTCGATGATTCAAAAAAGAGCCGGAGCGAAAGAAAAAAAAAAGGTCTTATTTGCAGAGGAATCAGGCTTTTTCAGTTTTAGGTTAGAGAAGAGAGAGAAGGAGAGGATTAAAAAGGGGAAAGTATGGTTGAAGATTGAAGGCGAAGGGTATTGTAGCGATTTGAAAAAGAAAGGCGGTTTTGTTTTATGAGAGGTCGTAATTAAGAAAATAAATCTAAACATACATATAATTTTAAGTACCTTGTAAACTATATTACTTTAATTAAACTCTCTTAATCACACACATTTCTCTGATGCATTTCTTTCGTATTTTAAAGTGTATCAATTGTCTATCAATAGTATATCAATTATCTATTTATAGTGTATCAAGTATGTATCAATAGTATATTAAGTATATTTTATTAATGTATCAATTGTATCAAATATATCAGGTGTATACTAGTAGTATAACAAGTGTATCAGGTAGGTTGGATTTTTTTTTTTTATCATTTTTGCAAAAATAATAAATCTAGACTATGGGCCTAACTGTCTAAACTTATTTTGCTAAATTTGTAAGAAGCCATTTTTTCAACAAACGTAAATGAACCATGAATTTTAATTAATTAAAATTTATTAAAGTGAAAATTTTGACTATTCAATTTATAAAATAAAATACTCATCTAAAAGTCAACTTCAACCTAATAATCCAATCGATTTAGACTCCATCAAAATATTGTAGGTTTGAATTATATATATCTTTAAACTAAGAAAAAAAATCTATTAAGTGACCCTCAACCTCTAATATATCATTTAAAAAAATAAAATTAAAATACTATGTTAATTCTTGTACTTTAACATTTGTTCAATTTTAATCTTTATACTTTTAAATATTTACGTTTTGCCGTATGCAAAAATAGTGCTTATGTTACTTTGGGAGTTAGTTTGACATTAAGACACTAACATGACACACAAAAAAAAAAAAAAAAAAACTTCTCTTCAACTTTCTCTCACCTCGCCAACAAGAACTTAGTACAACTGGCTATCAATCTCGAGATCCGATATTCAATTCCGCTACCCTACACTTTAATTATCCTTATTTTACTCTCTCTCTTTTCTCCCTTCTCGTGTCCTTTAATCTTCAGCTTTTTGTCTCTCCCCATTTGAACTTGCAACCAACTATATCAAACTCAAATTCATGAAATTTTAGAATCTACGAAGGAAATTTAAATCTGAACTTTTAAAAGAATCCAAATTTTATGTAAAATTGGATATTCTAAGAAACAGCAGTTTGTGAAAATTGATTTTACGATGAAGGATCTGGCCATGACTTTCCATCTTTTACAACTCCCTTAAAATTCCTCAAAGTTTTTAAGCCATCATCAATTCAAACTCTTAGAGCTTCAAACTCAATTTTAAACATTAATGGTCAAATTTAATTAAACAAGAGAAGAACACGAAGAATAGAGATAGGAGGAGCTAAAAACATTTGCCAAGCAACCCTATTCGTTGTTGTTAATTGGCTAGTTGTGTAATGGATTTTGTTAATGTATACTTGTCTATGTAGTTAGTGAGTCCATAGGTTGGTTAAGTTTTTCTAGGCTTTAGATTGGTTGAGTCTTTCTAGGGTCTATTTTTACTCCATTGATACTATATATATATATATATATATATATATATATATATCCTATACCTCTCGGTAAAATACATCTAAGTGAAATACATTAATATTTTAACTTGGTATTAGAGCCAAGAATTAGGCTTAGCCTCTGTCATCATACCATCAATAGCCTCATGATCCGTGCGCCATTCAAGCATCATGGTTTTCGTTTTCGTCTGTAGTTGTTGTTCATGCCACTAGAGGCATTCGTCTCTGCCAGTTTTGTTTGCGTTTTCGTCTGCGATTCAGTCGTCCATTTTCGTTCGCACTTCTGTCTGCCGCTGCATCATCAACCTCTATTGTCGGGTTTGTGCGTTGTTTCCGCTCACCTCAACTGTGCGTCATACGCCATTTCCACTCTTTGTTCGTGGGTTCGTCCGCCTCAACTATGCGTCGAACGAATCTATTCGATTCAAGCCAATCACGCCAAGCCGACCACACCAAAGCAGTCGAGCTAAGCATAGGGGGGGGGGGGGGGGGGGGGGGGGGGGGGGGGTGGGGGGGGGGGGGGGGGGGCACCCCGGGGGGGGGGGGGGGGGGGTCGAGCTAAGCCAAGTCGCCAAGTCGAACAAAGTTGAGCCATCAAGCGGAGCTGTCAAACCGAGTCGCCAAGTCGAGCCGTTCTGGTTTCTCCTAGTTGAGCCGAGCAGCCAAGCCATTTTTTTCCTTTCTCTCCCCAATTGAGCCAAACTCCCCCTGCCGTCGAGCTGCATGAAGAAAGATCATATATTTTGCCTTATTAGTACTATTCTTGATGGGACGAATAATCTTACTTGGGCCCATCAAATGAAGAGTTTTCTAATTGGGTGTAAGTTATGGCGTATTGTCACTGGTGATAGTCCTCAACCGATCAGGTTATCCACCAAGGACAATAATAAATTTGTTGAACGATTAGAAGATTAGGATAGTAAAAATCATCAGATCATCACTTGGCTTGGGAATACGTCTATACCTGCCATCCATGTTCAGTTTGATGCATTTGATGATGCCATGAGTTTGTTGGATTTCATGTCTATGTGTTTTCAGTCTGTTGGTTTAGCTCATTATTATCAACTATAGAGCATTCTCGTTAATCTTACTCTGAAGACTGGTCAATCCTTTAATGACTATTTGGCCACACTCCAGTCAATTTGGACACAATTGGATGAAGCTCAAATCAGTGTTGATCATCTCTGTCTTATTAAGGTTCTTATAGGGCTTCATCCAGAATATGAGTCTATCCCTGCTGCTTTTTTACATCGCAATTCCCTTTCATCATGGACTTGGCGATAAAAGAAATCCTGTTTGAAGAAAAATGCCTCACAATCTGAGGTTATTCTTGCCAACAATCATTTGCCTGGTACTTCTAAAGCTCTCTTTTGCAAAAGTTGTAAGCTTACTGGGCACAAATTTGTTGACTGCCTAAAAGTTGAGTGCAGGTACTATCACAAGCATGGCCATATCTTGGAAAATTGTCCCACTCGACCATCTTGATCTCTGGGACATTTTTCAATGTCAAGACATGTTAAACCTGGCTCTACCTCTATTGTGGTTGCTGTCTCTTCTGTTGAGCCGGAACCTTCTCCGTCTACCTTTTAAATGAGTGACTTACAAGATTTTCTTAGAAAAGTGATTTCATCCATTTCCTCTACTCTTGCAGTTTCCTCATGTAATCGGTGGCTCCTTGATTTCGCTTGTTGTAACTATATGACTTCTAATTTTTCTCTTTTGACTACACCCACTCCTGCCAAATCTCTTCCTTCTATTTATGCTACTGACGATAATTGTATGACCATATCCATGTTGGCTCCGTTGACACTCCCTCACTACAACTTTCCAATTCTTTTTTTTTTCTTTCCAAATCTGACCTTTAATCTTCCCTTAATCGGACAGTTGTGTGATCTTGGACTAACTGTTTCTTTTTCTTTTACTGGGTGTCATCAATGATGGATTTTTTTTAGTGCCTAAATGGGGCACTCGATTCGGACCGAAATTTTTGTCAGGCTACTGTTCTCTTGTTTTGTTCCCTAATAGTAAGATCCACAGATGGGATATACAGTTAGTGTGGGTCACAAAGTGGGAAGATTATTTGAGCTCACATCACTTTAGCTGCTTGCTTGTTCTCTTTCTGCTCTTGTCACTGACTCTGCTATATATCAGTGACGTCTACGTCTTGGTCATGCTTCTTCTAACAAACTCTACCATTTGATTTCTATTAAAAATTTGAATAATATTTTCAAGTTTATTTCTTTTGATTTTATGAATTGCAAACTTGCTAAATAGTCTGCATTATCTTTTTCCCAGTCCAATTCTATATGTGATCAGCCTTTTGATTTAATTTACTCTAAGGTTTTGCTCCTACTTTTACTGTCACTGGATATCGCTATTTTGTTCTGTTTATTGATGATTACTCTTGGTTTACCTAGATATATTTTCTTAAACACTGTTCTACCTTGTCTCAAATATATATTGACTTTGCTAATATGGTTCACACTTAGTTCTCTCGTACTATTAAAACTCTTCGTACAGATAACACCTTGGAGTATAAGAAGTCCATTATTATTTCTTTACTCACCCAACAAGGCACTCTTGTTTATCGTTCTTGTCCTCATACCTCTCAACATAATGGGTGAGCGAAACATAAACAATGCCACATTCTAAATTTTTTTTGGACTCATCTCTTATCTACCTCATGTTCTGCAAAATTTTGGGGAGAGGTCACTCTTACTTCTGTCTACACAATCAATTGTCTTCCTTCGTTTGTCCTTCACAATGTTTTTCCGCTTGAACAATTATATGGTACTCCTCCTGATTACTCTAAGCTCAAGTTCTTAGGTTGTGCATGTTTTGTTCTTCTCCATCCATATGAACATACAAAATTATAACTGTGTGCATGTTTCTGTTGCTTTTTTGGCTACGGAATCGAGCACAAAGGTTTCTTTCTAACAGATTGTGCATCTCTTGCCATGTCACTTTCTGGGAGCATATAATGTTCTCTAGTCTCTTGACCTTTCATGCTTCTCTTCCAGGTCCTCATCCCTTTCTTCCTTGTGGTTTCGTTGATCTTTTTCCTTCATCTACTTCTTCTCGTGATACTACTCGAGCAATCTATGCCCATCTCTGTTGATCATGATCCGTCAGTTATCACTTATAGAGTCTAAACCTACTCCTGACCCTGCTTCTCCTGTTTGACACTCCACTTGGGTAAGGGCACCTCCCACTCATCTTTAAGATTTTCACTATTTTTCCACTATTAATTCCTTGGTTGAACCTATCTCTTTTCATGAGGTAAATACTAACTCTCTGTCACAGCAAGCTATAAGTGACAAACTCCAGCCCTTAGACAAGATGCACACATGGGACTATGTTGACTTGGCTCCTAGTAAGAAACCCATTGGTTGTAAGTGGGTCTACAAGATCAAGACTCGCTTTGATGGTTCTGTTGAACGTTATAAAGCTCGGTTGGTGGCAAAAGGATAGTCTCAAGAATATGAAATCAATTATTAAGAGACCTTTGCACCTGTTTTTCATATGGCCTTTGCACCCATTCGAAGTCTCTTAGCCGTTGCTGCAACTAAACAATGGCCTCTTTTTCAGATGGATTTCAATAATGCTTTCTTTAATGGGGCCTTATCTGAGGAGATCTATATGTAATCACCCCCAAGTATCTCTTCTCCTTCTCATAAGGTGTGTCTCCTTCGTTGAGCATTGTATGGGTTGAAGCAAGCCCCATGGGCTTAGTTTGCAACTTTCAGTTTCACTATTGTTCAACTTGGATTTATGTCTAGTTCTCATGACAAGACCTTTTTTACGCGTCAGACGGATCATGGCATTGTTGTCTTCTTCTGTTTGTTGATGATATAATTATTATCAGGGATGATCCTCAGGCTATTTTTTATCTGTAACACTATCTTGGCGAGCACTTTAAGATGAAGGATTTGGTGTCACTTAGTTACTTTCTTGGTCTTAAAGTATCAATGAGCTCTTTTGGTTACTCATTGTCTTAAGTGAAATATGCTTCGGACTTATTGGTGCACTTCGGGATCACATACTTTGCTACAATCTCAATACCACTCGACCTTAATGTTCGGCTGACTCTGTTTGATGACGTTCCCCTCGAAGATGCCAGTCTCTACCATCAAATTATTGGCAGTCTTACTTATCTAACAGCTACTCATCCGGACATTGCATATGTTGTTCACATTGTAAGTCAGTTCATGACTGCCCTCCAACCATTCATTTTACTATTGTTTTTCGTATTTTTTGCTATGTATGTCAAGGGGACACTGGGACATGGTCTTTAGTTCTCATCCCAGTCATCCCTGGTCTTATCTAGCTACTCTGATGTTGATTAAGCTGGTGATTCTACTGACCGGTGTTCGGTGATCCTACTGACCGATGTTCTTGGCAGAGTAAGAAACGAAGTGTTTTCTCTCATTCTAGTACGGAGTTTGAATATCGTGCCCTAGCTGATGCTACATCTGAGTTATTGTGGCTCCACTATCCTTCACTGTGACAATCATAGTGTCATCCAGATTGCTCACAATAATGTTTTTCACGAGTGCACCAAGCATATTTAGAATGATTGTCATTTGTTCGAAATCATCTTTAAAGTAAAACTCTTCTTTTGCAAGCTATTTCTACTATTGAGAAACTTACCAATATTTTTACTACAGCCTTGTCCCCCAAACGCTTCCTCCTGCTGCTTAACGAACTCAAGTTGATTCCTATTTTACCACCTTGAGTTTTAGGGAGAGCATTAATGTATATTAGATTATGAAGTTAGAGAGTTTTTCAGTTGGTTGAGTCTTTCTAGGGTTTATTTTTAGTCCCTTGATACTATATATATACCCTATACTTCTCTGTAAAATACGTTTTAGTGAAATACATTAATATTTCAATTGATTTTAAGAGCAAACTTTAATTTTGAGCTATGAAAAATGACAGAAATTCACCAATTTATATTATAACTGATGACCCAAAACTCTTCCATAAAGTTAAAAGCTAATTCTTTTCTAAAGTCTACTTATTTTTCTAAATGCAGTTTCTGCTGGTTTTTCAGTTGCCAAATATAAAGTCTTAACATTAGCTTCGGACATTACTATTTCCTGCATAATATTTTTCTTTCCTAATCTGAAATTTATATGCGGAATATTTTTATTTCCTAATATGGGAAATCTCAATAGAAGTATTTTGATCGATATTTTCCTTATTTATGGTGAATCTTATTTTGATAAAAAAAAAAGTGAATTATTTTTCTAGAAATTCTTTCCTTATTTGGTCACGGTTTTAAAAGAAGAATTTTGTCCCTCATTTAGGGTTGCTGCATTTGTTTATTGTGAGGAGTGTATTTGTTCTTGATGGCCGTTTTGTTCAACAAATGGTTTTTGTACTTTGCTCATTATTTTCCTCTGTGCAATATCATTGTGTGAATCGTTCAAGAATGTGAAGATTATTCTATCTTAGGGGTGTTGGGGTTGATGCCCTAAATCTCGTGGTCTTGTAGTTTGTAATTTTTTATTTATACTAACAGATTATTTATTAAATAAAAGAAGTGTTATTTTATTTGACATTTAGTTGCATTAACCCAAAACTAATAAACTAAAATCCAAGATTATTCGATGTAGCTTTAACATGTATGCGATGATATACGGGTGGATCATATTTAAGTAATAAGCTAAATGGTCTGTAGTAGATGGATAAGGCTGGGTACCTAAATAGTCTGTGTCAACAGAATAAGGTACCCAGCCTTATAATGTATCATATACATTATATTAGTTGCATACAATTAATATAATATATATGATACATTATAATATAAAGTTTGATAAGAGAAATAAATACTTGAGTATGATTTAAATATTAATTATATGAATATGATTCATATATAAACTATAGGTTAAAATTAATATGAATATGATTCATACTAATACTATAGGTTATATGAGAGAATTAATCTATAGGTTATATTAATATGTGATATAATAAAATATAGGTTATATATTATATGAGATATAATATATGGTTTAATTATATTAATTGGTTAATATAATTAAATTAAATTTGAATTTTTTGAAATTCGAAATTAAATAACTCTTAGGAAGTTATTTTCACTTAGTGGGGAGTTATCCCTCAAACTCTCTCATACAACATTTTGGACAAAGAAAGATATACACTTCAACATGATTTTTATAGAGAATCTCTCTGTATCATCTCCTTCCCTCTGTCAAATTCTCAACACATAAGCCCACAAAACTCTCTGTGATTCTCACCTTGAGAATAAAAATGTAATATTGTGGTGGTATCCTCCTTGCCAAGTTCGTGATCTTGTTATGGTTCTATTTTGTTATGAATGGGAGAGGTTTGTGATCTCTTGTTGTTGAAAGGAAACATGAAGAAGTGTTTCTTCAAAGGTATGTATTCCTATATGTTTTCCTCTCTGATTTTCTGTAGAAAAAGCATACTTAGGATTTTTTGTTTATCATGTGTTTTCTGTCTCTTTGTTTTATTGAGTTTTACAAACAAAATTCAAGACACAAGGCATTCTACATGTCACATCCCTCCCCAGATTACCCTCTTAATCCAAGAAGAGATGTGAAGATAGCAATTGTCAATCCTCTTATGACAACCATTATCCAACCTACTCCTGAAAACCTATATTCTTAGCACCTGTTAAACCTGTTTAGCCGTTTATAATTCTCTAGAACTTTAACACATCATTCGAGCAATAAATTTAAACATATAATTTACTGATAACAAGAAATATCAACATTAACATAGATAATAGATTCAAGAACTAAACTTGAATACAACATAAACTCTACTCTATTCCCTCCTCCCCTGACATGGACATGAAACCAATATAGAACATGATGAGCCACTTAAACTACAATCTTCCCGAGGGTCTGACGAATGACTGATTGGAAGAACTGCTAGGCTTCGGTGTTGGGGTTGATGTCCTAAATCTCGTGAGTCCTATAGTTTGTAATTTATTTATTTTAAAAAATGAGATATTTTATTCGACATTTATTAGAATAAACCCACAAAAAAATAAATTAACATCCAAGGTTATCATCTATAACTTAAACATGTATGTAGAGACATACAAATGGATCATATTTAAGTGATAGCCTAAATGGTCTGTAGTAGATAGATAAGACTAGGTACCTTATCCTAGTGATACTACAAATACGATCCACTTTGTAGATGTTACAATTATTGTAAAGTGCTACAAATGATTTAATCTTGATCATTCATGTAGAGACATGTGAGTAGGGATGTTCTCTACAAAGGAGTTTGTATAAGACCGATGTAAACCTTGAGCCCTGTTTTTCCTACTTAAATATGTATAATTAATAATGTTTAGTATGATTAACTTATGATAGCTGTTGGATTAAGGAAGCACGCAACAGAAAAAAAACAAGATCATTAAGCATTCTAATTCATTAAGTTTAGCTTCAAATTCAGCATGCTCATAAACTAAAAACAGAGTTTCAACACTAACCTTTGAAGTATCTCTTGAATCACGATCTTCAACTGCAATCTCCTTCCTTTGGTTGTGAACCACCACAAGGTCTTCCCTACTATTCTCTTGAAGCCTTAGATTGAGTTGTGGGACTCAAAACAAGCTTGAATCGAAGGGAATTGGAGAGGAGGTTACTGGTTTTACAAAGTGTAAATAACACTTCTTCAAACACAAATTCTCAGCAAAATTGCAACCTTTTGTATACCTGATGTCCACATAGAACTGAAGTTTATATTGCATGGTGTTCAAGCAACAAATCTTCTGCATGAATTCCAGCTCCACCTTCATTATTGAGCTGGAATTGAAGTAAAAATATGAGCAAGGTGCTTAGTTCCAAAAGTGGAAAAAATCCACTTTTTGTTTTTCATTTTTCTTTTTTTTTTTTTTTTTTTAATTTGGAAAACAGTTTTCAATATTAAAAAAGATTTTCAGTTTTTAATTCAAAAACAAAACTGAAACTTTATTAATTTTACAAAAATTAATTCAAAATTAATTTTTCTAATAAAATTAATAATTAATATTTAATTAAATAATTTAATTAATTCTATTAATTTAATATCAAATATTAAATTAATTCAATACCAATTCCATCTTCTTGAAACTCTATTCATGAATTTAATATTTAAATCATATTTAAATATTAACCAATTCTCCAATTACGTTTAATTTCAAAATTAAATGTGTAATTATATTACATATAATTACTTATTCTCTTAATTCGTATTTGAACGATTCAAATCAACTTATCACGCTACTCTAATGCTAATCCTTTGTGATCTAGTAGGGGGACCTAGTGATCTACAGATCATGGGCTCCAACGATCTGAGATTAATTGGCTAAACTATTTTCATCAAATTAACTCTCATTTGTTAACTACCAGGTCATTCCACTAAAGCCCGTAGTTGCACTCTCCTCACTGTAGATATATTGTGTCCACTCAATATAACCATGATTAGTAAGTTAACCCTTCACAGGTTGTTCGTAATAACGGCTGGGTCAAAAAGTTGTTTTACTCCCCGAGATTACCTCTTTTCCCTTAAGTCACACTGTTCGTCTAATGAACAATTGGTTTGTGATCCGATTATCAAACAAAGTTCCTCTCGAGCCAATGAGAGGGTGGGGTCCATTATTCAAGACCCAGAGTCAGCACTTAAAAGAACAACCTCTATACTATCCTTGAAAGTTGGTAGGGGTGAATTCCATCTTGCACCCTATGTCCCTTAGCTATCTACCCTATCTTACCCCTAAAATGAAAGGCTTATTGAGTCAGTGCTGATGAGCCAACCCTCACCTATGCAAATCTAAGGATAATCTCGAATAAACAGGAGTTCATAGTTAGCTCAGAATTAAGGTCAAGTTACCTAGGTCATCGTTTTGAAATAATCAGTCTTAAACAGTAAACAATGTTATAAAGTAAGAATGACTTATTTCTTACTCTGATCTTGTGCAAACTCATTGCATAGGACGTCCTCACCCCTCATGTCACTACATGTACGAATCAGAATCACTTCATTTGTAGCACTTTACAACTCCTTGTAACAACTACAGAGTGGGCACATCCAATAGTGTTACCAGAATAAGGCACCCAACTTTATTCATATACTATAGATCATTTAGACTATTTACTCGAACTTGATCCATTCTTATATCTCCACTAAAGTTCAAGTACTCATGTAATAGTCATGGATCTTTTAGTTTATTGTATTTATTTCTAAAACAAAATAAACAGTTCATATATTGAATACAACTTTATTGAATCAAACTTCAATAACAACTTTATTGATTTACAGAATGAGTTTGTTGTTTACAAACCACGAATTTTAGGACATAAAACCCAACAAGAGCAACATGCTCATAGGGAAAGGTTTTAGGAGGAAGGGTTGTAGAAGGAAAAGTCTCAAAGAGTTGAATCTTAAAGGCCTTCGAGTATTAAGTGCAAATCTGTTTAGTTAGAAGAGGGAAATCTGACTAAGTGTTAGTAGCCTTAATAGGCTTGATGCCCAAGGAGGCGTGCGACAGCCATATGCATCTAACGAGGTTGATTGGACGCAAGACTTATGCTGAGGCAAGGCAACACGTGTTGGTAAGAAAGTGTTGACGCATAAGCAAGGCGCACAGTGCGTGAGCGTGTGAGCATGGACTATGCGTTGGCCAAGCGAGGTCTTAAGGTTAGGAAGATACGAATGCATGCAACAATGGGAAAGGATGCCTTAGGCATCAGTGCAGCTTCTGCGTGCATAGTCGAGTGTGATACTTGTGAGCAAGTGAAGCCATACGACACTGGCCTAGACGTTGGCGTGAAGAGGCACTGAAGCATGTGTTGGTCAAGCATAGGCGTGTGGTCGATGAACCATGCGCTGGTAAGAAGCATTTGAGGTTAAGGATTAGAGGAAGCTCTCAGCTTAATCACTGACCTAAGTGGGCCAACTGTCGAGGTTAAGGAAATCAAACCTACTTAGTGGGCTAGTTGGCACCATAATCTTGAGTTGATGCAATGCATTTTCTACTATAAAAAGAAGAAAGTTGACGAAGCTCTCAGTTTAGCCATTTTACTTAGGTTAAAGAAGAAATTACAAAGCTCCTTTGAAGATTGGTGAGTGTTAATGAAGTTCTTAGGCTGCCGAAAGGAATCTCCCAAGAATTTGAGTTGAAATATGAAAATTTACCTAGGTAATCCATGCTCTCAGGTAATTTGAGCTAAGGGTGAATATTTAAGATTTCTGGGCAGACCAAGAAGAATCTAAATCTAAAATTAGCAAGTTAATACATTTATAAAAAATTTTATAGAAGAAAATTTTCCAAAATAAAGTCCGGAAAAAGGGTTATACGAGATCAAAGTTGAATCTGGAAATTTTGGTTGATTAAGCAAGCAACTGCTTCAATTGTATAAGCAGTCAGCTCGATCAGCAAGACGGAGGTGCTGCAAACACGCATGCGAAGATGAGGTGTTGTGCCAAACGTGCACATAAGGGTTGAGCTGTGGGGTGCAAGGCGTAGTGGTGTGTGAGGAGACACGTGCAACTGTATTGTTGAACAGGCGTTGACGCTTGAGCAAGACACGCAACACATGAGCTTGTAAGCGAGGTCTAGCGCAAGGAGTGAGCGCTTGCTACTGCATCACCTAGCCATTTGACCTAAGGTATCTCCTAAGTATACCATGCGTTAGTGGTCATGCGTTGAGGGAAAGATTGACACTCACGACTAAATGTTAAGCTTGTTATTATGAGTTAGGATTATTAGGAAGCCATTAATATTGACCACAAGTATTTATCATTTATACAGGGTTAACGCCAATAGGGAAGGCTTATCAACCTTATAAAGGACGTCCGAGACTGTGAGTGACAAAGTTTAAGTGTTTTACAAATGCTTTAATGGACACATGTTTTATTAAAAGCTATTGATACATGCTTTGATTGTTAGCATTACAAAAGAGATTTCCAAGCAAACTAGTTTTCTTAAATGCATGCTTAGTTTTAAGAAGAGTTTATGAAAGCATGATTTAAGAGTTTCCCACAAGTATGTTTATGAAGCATGCGTTGATTGATGTTTTATGTCTTATGATGCTTAAGCCTATGTTCCCAGTTTACAATATATGTTTTATTTCAAGGAATAAGTTTTTGATGCTATGAAAATGAACCCGACAATAAAGGACTTAGAGAAGGTATTCGGGCCCCGTACCTAAGGTATGATGATAGTTAGATATTACCACGTGCACGTAGGTAGAGTTGATGTTGATTGTGTTGAGAGCACTCCACACAAACTAAGGATTGATGTTGAGGAACTGAGCAAAAAAGGTTCTCTCTCAACTAAGGTTTAAGTAGTGATCTTAATGAAGTCCCAGTATTTAAATGTTTTATGCACTGGCTACATAAGTTCCAGTAGTTTTACCGTTTAAAAGTTTTAAGTATAAGTTTGCTTGGTAGTTTTTAGTATATATGTTTTAAATGGTCACTCACTGGGCTAGTAGCTCATTCTTTCAAATGTTTCTTTCCCCTAGATAGCGGTCAATTCTGCAAAAAGTATCTACGTTGCTGCTATGCCACTCAAAGTTCAATCTGGAGATTAAAGGAAGACTAGGTGTTTATCTTCGCTATGTCTGTAATGATGTTATGTTCATGTTTAGGGACTAGTAAAGGATGTTGAGACCCACTAAGTTTTGATTCTATAAATAGGTTATGTATGTACCATGAGCTGAACCTAGAGTACTTAGGTTAATATTTGAAAATTTTCTGAGTTGTATGTGATGTTATCTTGTCGCCAGGGTCACAGTAAGCAGATTAAAGAAGTTTAGATTGGTAGTAGGTGTCGTTAAAGGGTTGGTAACTGTGTCATCGCATCCTCTCCTAGATTAAAAGGGTAGTTTGGGAGGGGGTATGACAATCGGACCACAAAATGACTAGTCTCATTATATAACACTATTCATAATAGAGACTTACATTTCACTAGGATGACCATAGGTGACATGACCCCAATCCTGAATGAGTTGTGAACTCCTGCCTATGAAGGTGGTTCTTTGATTTATATGTGTGAGAGTTACCAAATCGATGACTCGATAAGCCTCCATTTTGGGAATTTGTCTAATTGAGGAGTTGGGAACACAGTTACACAAGATGAAATTTACTCCTTCATTGATGTCGGGGTAAGTAGATAAATTGTTCCCTTAAAGGTTGATCCGTGGTTTGAACAATGTGGCACCACACTCTCTTGGCTCGAGAGGGATTTGTTCATAGTTGGGCTATGCCTTATTGTTCATTAAAAGGATTAGTGGTACTTAAGGAGTTAAATGTAACTATAGAGGCAAAACAAAAATTTTGGCCAACTATACTCACGAGCAATTTAAGAAGGGTCATCGCGTTGTTGACCAGTTATATCCAATGGACTCAGAAATATATTTGTAGTGCGAAAAGTGTAGCTGTCGGTCTCTAATGGAGTGATCAACAGTTAATGGCTGTTGAATAATTTAACTAAAAGAGTTTAATTAATTATTCAAGTATCATTGAAGCTTCATTCTACAAGTCCATAAGGTCCCCTCTATACCTCAACAAGGATTATTGAGAATCATTTTTAGATTAATTTGAATTGTTCAAATCAAATGAGGGAATTAATTATTTGTGATATAATTAGTTTAACTTAATTATATATGATATAATTAATATAATGCATTTGATACATTATATAAAGTTTATTTGAGAGGAAATAAATATTTTAATATGATTCAAATATTCATTCTGTGAATTGGATTCATATAATTAATTTAATACAAATGGGATTTATATTAAATACCATGCATTAATGAGAGAATTAAAACTATAAGTTATATTGTATTTGATACAATATTAAACTATATATATATACTTTAAATTAAAATTAATTAATTTTAATTTTAATTTTAAAATTAAAGGGAGGGAAATAAGTTCCCCCCAATTCTCTCTTAATCTTATGTAGTGACAGAAGACGTGTGACAAAGGCCTCCTTCTTCTTCTTCTTTTTTTTTTTTTTTTTTTTTTTTTTTTTTTTTGTGATCTCTCTACAGTTTTTCTTTCCCAAAATCTCCCTATTCCAATATCACAGAGCTGACGACCCCTATTTTCTCTTGCTCTACAGAGAATACAGAGGATGATTTTGTGGTGGTGGTCATCTTGGATCGTGATTGTTCGTGATCGAAGAGGAGGAAATTTGTGAACGATTTTTCAAGGGTACATTTCCTATTTTCCTAACCCTTTTTTTTTATCTTTTCCTTCCCCTTTTGCATGCTGCAATTTTATGTGATAATGCATAAAAGTTCTGTAAAATTTGTATTCTATAAAAATAATTTTTGGGAACGATCCTCTCTTCCACAATGGACCTTAGGATTTCTTCAATTGGTATCTGAGAGATGGCTTTTGGTCCCAATTTTTAATTTTCCAAAATTGCATTACACAATTAGTGGGTTTCATTATGTTTTTTTTCCCTTTTCATTTGATGAATTGTATTGAATGTGACTAGTTTCAATTTTTGGATGTTTCGGGATTGGACCTTTTTAGATTTATCGCTTTATTTTTACAAATTGGTTTGCAATGACCCATTGTTTTTAGGCATAAATTGCAATAGAGTCTTATTTTGAAAGTCTTAAGTCGGTCGTGATCATTCCGATGGATTTCTGAAGAAAATGAGGCCAGAATTGGATAAGGATCGATCAATTTCACAACTGTAGAGTGGCTATTGTACAATAGTGTTGCAATGTTGCGCCCTAGCATTGCAACGCTGCTAACAGTGAACGAAAGATTTTTTCGTAGCGTTGCAATGCTAGGTCATAGACGTGTGATAGAGATGGAAATTTTTTTCGGTTCACGTGCATTTCGTGGTTCTTCTGGCTTATGGTTCATTCGTTTCGCTTGGTTTGGCTGGTTCATGGCCGGTTCGGGTGCTAGGCAGTCCGATTCGTGCGTTCAAGACTCGGTTCACCTATTTTGAATCGGTTGGCTATTAATTTTGTAATAGTTAGTTGTTTTTAAATAATTAAATTAATATATGTGTTATATTAATTTAATTAATCGTTTAGAAGTTCAATCCCGATCCAATAATTGTTTAAATTATGCATATGATATATGGTTTGATTTATATAATTATATATCATAATGTATGTCATATAGTAAAATTTTACCATAGGTTATGTATTATTCATGTATCATTTATATTATAAATGTTATAATATATAGTTGCATGATTTAATTTTATAGCATGCTCATGCATCATATAATATAGATGTTATAATATATGTTTGCATGCATTCATAACATGGTCATGCATCATTTATATTATAAATGTTATAATATATAGTTTGAATGTATGGATAAATGTATATTATTAATTATTTCATTACTTTAGTATATAAGTGTTATGTATGTTAAGTAATGAAATGGAATTGCATGAAGCATGTCACTACTTTAGGTTATTTTATAATTGTTATAATTTACCTAAATATGCTTTCAATGGCAATAGTTGGTTTTATTTTATTTCATTTCTTTTATAAATTTTATAATTAATGAAATTAGAAATTAAAATCGATAATTCAGAAGTGCATTCAAACCTTAGGTTAAAATCTTTTTTTTTTAAATAGTTTTAAAATATGATTCGCATAGACCTAAGATCACATTTCTAATAAGATTAGAAATAAGTTTAATATTTTAATCAGTTTAATGGGATTAAATTGATTTTAATTAAAATATTAAATTTGTAGCATATGTATCTATTGAAGAAAATTTTCAAAAAACATCCTTTGAGCGGAAGCAAAGATCGTCTCAAATTCTATTTTTTTGTTGAATATAAAGATTTACAATAAAACAACAACAAGATATGCATTTACTTTAAATTAGTGTATGTTTTAAAACAAATACTTGGGTTTCAGAAACTCTTACCTTTGAAGAACACTTTCTTCAAGAACTTCCTCGTACAAGCCCCAAACAGAACTCCTTCTCCACGCGGATCTCCTTCTTCAAGAACGGACACCACCACTCGAGAACCCTCTGTATTCTCTTATGATAAAGGATTCAAGCAAGAGTTGTGGACTTTGCTTGAATCCTTGGAAGAGGAAAAGGAAATGGAGAGGAGGAGAGGGAAGTTTCTACAAAGAACTTTTCTCTGGGAGAGAACTTTTCCTCCAGAGTGAATTGAGGAAGTAGAATCATCTGCAACCAACTTGAAACTCGCGTATAATACTTGAGAGAATAAGAGAATGGAGTTGTAGCTCCTTCCCTTTAATTAATTTCAATTAAAGCAATAAAATAATATATATATACACTTTATTATATATATATACACTATATGTTATATCAAATATAACGTATAGCCTATAGTTTTACATTACATCAAATACAACTTAAACTATAGATTATATTTTCTCTCAACCATACATGACATTTAATATAAATCAAATTTATATTAAATCCACTTATATGAATCTCATCCATATAATTGATATTTGAATCAAATCCAAATATTTAATTCCTTTCAATATAAATCATATTTATATTTAATTACATGAATCTCATTCATATAATTGGTATTTGAATCATATTCAAATTCTTCTCATATTACCTTAAATTATAATGTATCAAATATATTATATTAACTATATCATATATATAATCAATTTAATGAATTATATCATATATAATTAATACCCTCAATTAATTAGAACACTTCAAATTAATCCTCAAATAAATCCCTGTTGAGCTACAAAGGTGATCTTATGGACTTGTAGATTGAAGCTCCAACGATACTCGGATAATTAATTGAACTTTTTAATTAAATTACCCAATATCCATTAACTGTCGGTCACTCCACTAAAGACCGACAACTGCACTCTTCGCACTACAGAAAATTTTTTGTGTCCATTAGATATAACCAATCAACAGCGCGATGACCCTTCACAAATTGCTCGTAAGTACAAATGGGCTAAAATATTGTTTTGCCTTTGTGGTTACATCTAATTCCTTAAGTACAATTGATTCCTCTAATGAACAATAAGTCATAGTCCAACTATGACTAAGTCCTTCTCGGGTCAGGAGAGGGTGTGGCCACTATGTTCAAGACCCAGAATCGACCCTTAAGGGAGCAATTTATCTACTTGTCCATGCATCGTGGAAGGACTGAATTCCATCCTGTGTAGCTATGTTCCCAGCTTCTCAGTCAGACGAATCCCCAAAATGGTAGGCTTGTTGAGTTGGCAATCTGGCCACTCTCATCCATACAAATCAAAGGACCCCCTTCATGAGTAGGAGTTCACAACTCACTCAGGATTCAGGTCATGTCACCTATGGTCATCCTAGTGAAATGTAAGTCTCTATTATTAATAGTGTTATATAAAGAGACTAATCATTTCGTGGTCCGAACTTATACAAACTCTTTGTATAGCATACCTCCGCTCACATCTCTCCACATGAATGATCAGAATCAGATCATTTGTAGCACTTTACAACACTTGTAACATCTACAAAGGGGGCTATATCCGTGTGTCACCAGGATAAGGTATCCAGTACTTTCCATCTACTATAGACCATTTAGGTTATTATTTAAACAAGATCCACTTGTATGTCTCTACATACTCGTTTAAATTACATGAAATAACCTCAGATCTTAGTTTATTAGATTGAGTATATGCTTATAAAATAACACTTATTTTATTAACAACAAGATGTTTATACAAAGGTTACAAACTATGAGATTATATAGAGATTTAGGACACCAATCCCAACATCTATAAGAGACCTTTTATCTAAGGTTAGTTCTGTCTAGGCTAGGGTATTTAAGTTGATGGAAACGGAACACCCTTACATGAAAATTGACCTGCAGAGGTGAATTAGATTCTACAAGCATACAATTGTTGATTAAAGTTTATTAAATTGTTTTAATCATTAATCAAAGTTGTTTAACTATCCAAAGTAAGTGTCGCTTTTGGGGAAATTTAGACAAACACTTGGTAAAAATAATTAGTCATATTTGTCTAAGTTAAAGAACTCTAGGTAAAATACTCAGTGGGAGAAAATGGGGTATATGATACTTCAATTTTCCTTTCTCACATTTCTCCCTATAAATTCACACCGTAAGATCTATACTTGGCCTCAAAGCACCTTTTCTTGTGTCCCCCTAGAGGTAGTGTTTGTATTGATCAATACCAAGATGAATGAAGAGAGTTTTTATAGTAAGTGGGAGCGGGTAGTCAGCCGCCAGATTCACCATCGTCCGTGAACCCGCGCCTACGCAAATAAAATTTGTATGCATCGAACTAACCTTTTTTACTAATTAGTAGTACAAGTAGCAAATCCGGGGTCGAACCACAGAGAGCCGAATATGGATTCCTCAAAGACTGGAACTTGTAGGAAGTAACCAAGAGGGGGGGAGAGGGGGTTGTGAAAAAAATTGTGAAATAAATTGCAAGAGAACAAAAAGTGCGCAACATAAACGAATGCAAAAAATTATCAATCGAACAAATACTTAGCTTAGATAATTATAGTTTAGTTCATTCCTGATCAATTCTATCATAGACTAATCAAAAGATGTGTGAGAATATTCGAATTAGAACTTAGCCTACTCGGTTAGAATCCTACCCGATAGTCCATAAAACCAAGTTAATTAATAGAAAAGCGAGAATCCTCAACCAATCAATCTATCAACAAGAATTAAGATTCAAGGCAAAGCTAAGCCAATTAATTGATTTCCATCGTCTAACCAATTAATTGAGTGAGATTTATCTAAGTTATAAATTAAATTCTTGCTAATTGAAATCCTGAATTAACACAACAAACTTACTTAACTCATGCTTCTAGGTGACGAGTACCTAATGATTACAAATTAGGGCCAATCAAAGCAATCAATTAAACATGCATAACTACTTGATCAGATTATCCCATACACAAAAATTGAAGAATATGGTCAAGATAAAATCTCATAAATTCATAATAAAACTCACAGAATTACAATACGAGTCTCAAGAATTGAATCAGAACCAAACTGAACTAACAAACCCAAGCTAAGTTCTTACCCTTTAGCCACGAAATATGTTCATACTCAGTACAATTGACAAAAGGGAAAAAAATTTACAGAATTTTGGTGGAAAAAGGGAGCTAAAACTAGGCTGGAATATAGTGGCAGCATTCAAGATCGAGTGTACTCGGTATCATCTCATCGGCTGATCCAAATTATTCTTTTATAAAACTGCCACAGCATTGTAACGAGCAATGCATAATGGCCAAGCGTCAGGCAAGCGTTGCAGTGCTGACCTAACGCTATGTTGCATGCACATTGAGGCTGTGTGTCTGTCAAACCACGTAGCGTTGTAACACTGCCTATTTTGTCCTAGAGTGTTGAAGGGTAGCATTGACGAGCAACGCCACGGTGGCGTGGGGCATCTCCGGAGCATTGCAATGCTTAGGACAGTGTTGAACGCTGCCCTGCATTCGAGCATTCTGTCTTTTAGTGTTCAGCTAGCGTTGGACTTATGTTTAATGAGAGCGTTACAACTCTCGATATGACATCATTCTTCACTCCTTCTTCATTTGATCAATTTAGCTCCTAACTTATCATTTTAGCCTTTTTGTCACGAACGCTTAATCTGACTGCTTGTACACTCGAGTCCTACAAAATAATCAATTTAACCAAATTACATAACTAAATAACCCTGAGTTAATCGGAAGAAGATAGAACATTTTAAGTGCTATCAAACACCCCCAACTTAATTCTTGATCGTCCTCAAGCAAGTTAAAAAAAATGCTTCCACTGTAATGTGGATGGTTACTGGAAATGCAATTCCCCCAAGTACCTTGTTGAGAAGAAGAAAGAGAAGGAAGGTAAATATGATTGACTAGTCCTGGAAACTTGTTTAGTGGAAAATGACCATGATGCCTGGATACTTGATTTAGGAACCACTAATCACTTTTGTTTCTCTTTATAGGTTATTGGTTCCTTCCAGCAGTTAGAAGAGGTTGAAATGACGCTCAAGGGTGGAATAGGAGATGCCATTTCAGCTCGTACAATGGGAGTTACTAAGTTGAGTTGTTTTTTGGAAAAAAACATATATATTGTTCATAAGATGAAGATGAACCTTGTTTTTATTTCTTGTTTAATTGAACAATCATACTCAGTTTTTTTTGTTAAATTCAAATGAAGCGTTCATTATGAAAAATGGTGTGACTATTTGTTCAATTAAACTAGAAGACAACTTATATGTGTTAAAACTAACTGAATCAAAAGCACTTTTAAATCATGAGATGTTTAAAACTACTAATACTCAAACTAAAAGGCGAAGAATTTCTCCAAGTAACAATGATACGTACCTTTGACATTTGAGATTAGGCCACATAAATCTTCATAGGAGCGGAAGATTGGTAAAGAATGGACTTATAAGTAAGTTAGAACATGATTCATTACTTCCATGCGAATCCTGTTTTGAAGGAAAATTGACTAAAAGAGCCAAAGAGCCAAAGAGCCCTTAGAACTCATACATTCAGATCTTTGTGGTTCGACGAATGTAAAGGCTAGAGGAGGGTACAAATACTTCATCTCTTTCATAGATGATTATTCAAGGTATGGTTACTTATACTTAATGGAACATAAGTCTGAAGCCTTTGAAAAGTTCAAAGAGTAAACAAAAGTTGAAAACCAATTAGGTAAAACTATTAAAACACTTCGATCTGATCGGGGTGGAAAGTACATGGATTTAGAATTCCAGGACTATTTGATAGAAAATGGAATACAATCCCAACTCTCAACACCTGGTACACCTCAGCAAAACGGTATATCAGAAAGGAGAAATATAACCTTGTTAGATATGGTTCGTTCTATGATAAGCTATGCTCAATTACCTAACTCATTTTGGGGGTATGCAGTAAAGACTGCAGTTCACTTCTTAAACAATGTTCCCTCGAAGAGTGTTTCTGAAATACCTTTCGAGTTATGAGGGGATGGAAATCGAGTTTACATTACTTCAGAATCTAGGGTAGGACAACATGTGTTAGCGACAAATCCTAAGAAGTTGGAACCACATTCAAGATTGTGCCAATTTGTTGGTTACCCTAAAGAAACGAGAGGTTATCTGTTCTATTACTCTCAAGAAAATAAAGTGTTTGTATCGAAAAATGTACATTTTTAGAGGAAAACTACATGATAGATCATAAACCACGTAACAAAGTAATATTAAGTGAAACTACTGAAGAATCAACGAGGGTTGTTGATGAAGCTGGTCTTTCATCAAGTGTTAATGAAAGAGCCAACACTTCAGGTTAGTCTCATCTTTATCAATTGTTGAGAGTGCCTCGACGCAGTAGAAGGGTTGTGATACACCTGACCATTACTTGGGTTTAACTGAAACTCATGTTGTCATACTAGATGATGGTATTGAGGATCTATTGTCCTATAAACAGGCAACAAATGACGTAGACAAGGACCAATAGGTCAAAGCCATGGACCTTGAAATGGAGTCCATATACTCCAATTTAGGATGGGAGCTTGTAGATTTACCTGAAGGGGTCAAACCCATAGGATGTAAGTGGTTCTACAAAAGAAAGATAGATGTAGTTAGAAAGACATAGACCTTCAAAGTTCGATTTGTAGCAAAGGGTTATACCCAAAGTGAAGGGGTTGACTATCAGGAAACTTTTTCCATGTTGCTATGCTTAAATCTATAAAAGTTCTATTTTTCATAGCCACATATTATGACTATGAGATATGACAAATAAATGTCAAGACTACTTTTTTGAATGGCAATCTTGAGGAGAATATTTTTATGTCTCAGCCCGAGGGGTTCATAGCCCAAGGTCAGGAGCAAAAGAATTGTAAGCCGAATCGATCCATTTATAGGTTGAAACAGGCATTCAGATCTTGGAACATTAGATTGATACAATGATCAAATATTTTGCTTTTGATCAAAACATTGATGAACCTTGTATTTACAAGAAAATCATCAACGATAAAGTAGCTTTTCTAATACTTTATGTGCATGATATCCTACTCATTAGGAATGATGTAGGGTACCTTATTGACATTAAGGAATGGCTGGCAACCCAATTCCAAATGAAAGATTTAGGAGAGACGTAGTATGTACATGAGATTCAAATCATCAGGGATCCCAAGAACATAATACTAGCTTTGTCTCAAAAAACTTATATCGACAAAATTTTAACTCGATATTTGATTCAGAACTCTAAGACGGGTTTGTTACCTTTCAGGCACAGGGTTCACTTGTCTAAAGAACGGTGTTATAAGACACCTCAAGAAATTGAGGATATGAGATGTATACCACCTATCACTCTATTGGAATCCCAGAGAATGACGAGGTTACTTTCGTGGTAGTGTTCAAGATTGTTCAAGATTGTTCTTGATCAAGATCGTTGGAGATCCATTAGTTAGAACTTGGAGAGGATTTTTCGTGACATTTGGGAATATACAAATTTAAGAATTGTTCTAATCTTTTCTCAAAAGCATGCTAACTTACATGTTTATATTATGTTCTTAGATGAATGATTATGTTTATGCAAAAATCAAATTGCGGGATGCAAGGCGTTCTAACCAAACGTTTTCGCTATGAGATTCGATCCCTTCAGTTGGTAAATCTTATTATAAGTTAATTCTTTGAGAATTTGATTCCTCTTCTAACCTAGTACTCCTAAAAATTCATATTGTATCCTTACTTTTTCAAAGTTTGAAATCTATTCAATACTACTAGGTTTGTTTGGTGGGTAATTATGAACTTTGTTTTATGTTTTCAAATTGATTAAGTTCAAGAAATATGTGTTTAGCATACAATCTAGATTCTATTCTTGGATTATTATTATTACTATTTTTTTGTAATCCAAACAGTAAAATTCTGAAAATAATTTCTTTTTATTTTCCATGCATCCAAATTTTGAATTTTAAATTTTAAAATAAAGAATTATATTGAAAAAATAAAAATCTTTAGAAATATAGTGTTAATTTCATGATATAAACTCATGAGCTGTTTTCAAATAAAAGAAAATGAGTCAACTTATTTACAAATATAACAAATTGTCGCTTTCTATCAATGATAGACTGCGGATAGACCACGATAGACTTCTATCGCAGACGAAAACTGATATACATTGACATTTTGCTATATTTAAAAATATTTTCAGTAGTATTACTATTTAAAATAATGACCCGAAACTCATCTTATTAAATTTATAATAGATATTATGTAATTTATTATAAATTATATAATATTACAAAATAATAATTATATAATTTTTATACTAAAACATGTTGATAAATTAATTAATAATAGTTTATATATAATCTAAAATATAGTAGGCAACTACAACTGGTTTCATAGTTTACAAATATAGTATAAACACATTTAAACAATGTTTAAATTATAATCCAAATTTCCAATCTGCTACCAAATCATATATTTCAAAATACAAAATATGACTCTGTTTTCATTGAATAATTTATTTTCAAATGTAATTTTTTTCCTAAAAGCACAGTCGTTAACAATTATTTTAAAAGCTACTATAATTCCAAACTAAACTTTTCTTAAATCACCAACGGACCTAAAATGTTAAGCTGATAGGTGAAGATAGATTTAATTATATATCATTTAACACTCCTCGTCACTTGTGGGCTTGAAATATATAGAAGCCAAACAAGTGGAAATTAATATTAGGAAATAATACTGTAGGGCTTGAACATAAGGACCTCCCTAGATCATCTACTCTGATATTATCTTAAATCACTAATTGATCCAAAAACTTAAGCGGATGGATGAAGGTAGATTTAATTATATATCATCTAACAAACTTCAAGCACTTTTAGTTTATAACTCATCTCAAATCGCATAAAGTTTGATTAAGCTTTGCTAGTCGAATCTTTTTAGTCATCTATTTTTTTTAAACAGCCCTATAAGCCAGGCAAAAAAAATCAATAGGGGATCATCCACATTCTCTTCATGGGGAAATGATCAACAAGTTGATGATAATATTCGATTTGATGAGATCACTTAAAAACTTGCCCCACACGAAGAGAGGAGGTTTCTTTGTTTGTTCATCAATGGTGTGATGGAAAAAAAAAAAAAGCATGTGAGAGAAGAGATGTTTTCAAAAATAATATTTTGCTCTCTTAAAGTTGAAACGTGGCAACATATAATTTTATGGGTTTTTTTAATTATTATTATTCAATTTAGATTCAATCTTGTAGGTTCCATCTTATCATAAAATTCAATGATTTTAAGAATATTAAAAAAAATCATATATTTATTTTTTTACTATATGAACTTAGAGGATATCTATTATATCTTCAATTTAAGAAATATAAAAATAACAATAACTTTTAACAAATTAAGCTGTACTGAGGTGATATCCAACACATTATATTTATATTTCTCTTTTTTAATATGTGAATTTATAATTATAGGCTCACTTCAAATTGATGAAATTATACGTGGACATGTGGATGATACATGCATAAATATAATATCTATAATTAGTTAAAAAAATTAAAAAAAAAAAAGTTATCACAATATGATATATTTTTTAAGTTATGGATCAAAATAATTTTTTAAAAAATAATTAAAATAAAATCAGCAAACTAATATGCTATTGGATAGTTTCAAATTTTAAATTAAAATATAATTTAAAAAATTTATAGCCAAATAAAATTTTGAATTTTGTTTGAAACCGACAAACATGATAATGTTTGTGTATAAATGACATATCTCAATTTTGATAATGTGATAGTATATTAAAAGATACGCTTAAACATCGATTAATTGTTAAAATTTTATATCTCCACAAAGAGGTTAGATTGAATTATCATGATCCATTGGC
Source organism: Benincasa hispida (assembly GCF_027475165.1). NCBI lineage: Eukaryota > Viridiplantae > Streptophyta > Magnoliopsida > Cucurbitales > Cucurbitaceae > Benincasa > Benincasa hispida. The sequence goes on from NW_028326301.1 coordinate 28,004, forward strand.
TGAAATTAGAGGGGCGGTTTATTTTTGAGAGGTAGATAATCAGAATCTTAGATTCAGATGTTCGACATCTTTAGGTTATCATATTTATTTTGTAACAATATTTTTACAGATATTTAGAAATATTTTGATAATTATATTTGTTTCCTACGTTTTCTATTGAAAAATGTCTTAAATTTATATAATGTACAAGAATGCCCTTTTGACTATTTATTAATTTATAATTAATTTGACCTTATATTATGTATTTGTTTTTATCAATTTGATTTTTTTTAAATTAATACAATTTATGTTATTTTTATATGTTATTTTTCTCAACAAAATAATATATCATAATTGAAATCTTTTATAAAGTAAATATTAATTTCCTTGGTATTTTCTATTCTTTTACAGTTGTATGAGAAGAAATTTAAATTTGAATATCTTTCTAAAAATAATAAGGATTATGATATAACAAAAAAAATATGATATATATGATTGATAGCATTTATTTTAATTATATAATAATGTATGAAGATTAATACATATATTTATATATATGTAAAATTAAACAAAAAAAATGATAAAAATGTAAAATGGGGATACCCTCAACTGGAGAATCTAGAAAATCCATGTTTCAAGTGGGCATCTAAAACTCTCGAGATATCCTCCATAAGGACATCCTAGGATGTCAGGAAATCTCCAAATGACAGGATATCTTACAATAGTGCGAAGTAAACATAGTAATCCAATTGCTTACTCGATAGGAATCTAGGATACCCACAAAACAAACGGTTCCTGAGGGACTTTGACTTGCGAGATTGATCATTTCGTTCCACAAAATTATCATTGAATCTAATTGGTTGCAGGCCATTGGTAAACAGGAAAAAAGAAATGTGGAGTGAAGGAACTTGTTGGTTAGAAGAAATTTGGAACTTATCTTATTCATTTGCTGATATATCTTTTGCATATATAAATAGAAAATGTATTAATAATCTTGTTGATTATATAGCTAAGGGAGCA
>NW_028326302.1:0-29000 GCF_027475165.1 Benincasa hispida
GCTCCTTGATCACGAATGCTTGAACATAGCAACCTCGAACGCTCGAAAAACATGATCGCTCCACAACATGAACACCACGTACTCGTCTTCTGCGATCGCCTTGGTCACGAACACCCCAGCAGCACGACCAACCTCCACAGAACTTCAATGGTGTCGAGTTGAGTATGAAACCACCAAGAAGGGTACCTTGGTATTCTCGGTGTGAGAATCCAAAGGGTGGGCTCTGTGTGGACTTGGTTTGAGGTAGACGAAAAAGGATTCAATAATCGTGTACATATTGGGCAAGTGGGAGATGATAGAAACCTATCGTATAGGTAGATGCCCAATCGTTTAGCAGAAGCTAAGCGATCGTCTAGCAAAAGCTAAGCGATCGTTTAGCTCATCATTTAGCAGCGTGTCTGTCGCCTACAAACACTACACGATCGTTTACTAAAAACAAGTTGTCTCTTAGTAAATCGATATTTACTTGACAAGCTTCCATGAGATTCTTTTTCCGAGAGAAATCTCAAAATTACTTTTGCCAACATTTCTCAAAAAAAAAAAAAAAAAAAAAAAAAAGCTTAAAATTAGGAAAACAATTTTCTTTTTATCTCATGGTTACCATGAACCACCAATAACCTCTAACTCAATTGGTTATTAGAGAAAAAGATTTAATTATCCAATAATTAATATTATTATAAATATAAATGATAACCAACTTATCATACTATATTATAACCTATAATTTTAATATTTCATCTCATGAAACATATAAACCATAGTTCTTTTTCTATTCTATGGTACTTAATGTAAATCTCATTTACATCAATCATCCACTAGATGTATCTAATACATCATACCGATCATATCATATATAATCAAAACACTTCTTGTCAATTTGAACATTTCAAATCAACACCAAGAATTGATCCTCAACTGAATCCATTGAGCTACCAAGGGGACCTTATGGACCTGTAGCTCGAAGCTCCAACGATACGTGAATAACTTACTAAACTCTTTAGTCACAGGATCCACCATCCGTTAACTGCCAGATACTCCACTAAAGACCGACAACTGAACTCTCCTTACCACAGATATATTATGTGTCCATCTTAACCAATCAGAAGTGTGACAACCCTTCACAGATCGCTCGTAAGTACAGTTGGGCCAATAACTGTTATACCCTCGTAGTTACATCTAACTTCTGAAGTACCACTGACTCCTCTAATGAACATAAGTCATAGTCCTACTATGACTGAGTCCTCTCTTCCAAAGAGAAGCTGTGGCCACTATGTTCAAGCCCCAGAATTAGCCCTTAAGAGAGCAGTCTCTCTACTTATCCCTGCTTCGGGAAAGAAGTGAATTCCATCTTGTGGATTGAGTTCCCAGCTCCCATATCAGAAAAGTCCCCAAAAAGGTAGGCATGTTGAGTTAACAATCTGGCCACTCTCACCCATACGAATCAAAGGACCACCCTCAAAGGCAAGAGTTTCCAAAACACTCAGGATTGAGGTCATGTCATTTATGGTCGTTTACGTGAGATGTAAGTCTCTAGTATCAACGACATTATATACAGAGTCTAATCATTTTGTGGTCCAGATCTTATACAAATTCTTTGTATAGGACACCCCCGCTCGCACGTCTCTACATGAATGGTCAGAATCTACCATATGTAGTAGTTTACAACATTTGCAAACCTCTACAAAGCGGGTCATATCCGTAGTGTCACAAGGATCAAGTATCCCACTTTAATCCTTATACTACAGAACTATTTAGGTTATCACTTAAGACATGATCCACTTGTATATCACATATACATGCTTAAGTTCACATAAGATAACCAAGGACTTTGTTTATTGGATATGAGTAAATGCCAGAATTAAATAATGATTATTTTATTCATCAAACAATGTGTATCTTTACAAAATAACGAGACTCCGGGAGAATTAGGACATTAATCCCAACAGTGATGACTTCCCTTCTATTGGTGAGCCTTATCCCTCAACTAAAGATCTTATTACTGAGCTTACTGTGGTACTCGCTTGAAGTGGCCTCAGTCTGGTAAATGTCTACTTCTGCCCTTAGTGCGAAATATGCTATTTTGTTTAGAATTAACATTGCTGATTCGTGTCCTTCGACACATGGGTCATGTCTTTCTCCCTTTCTAGCCAATCTTCTATATGATTGGGACCCTACCTCCTTTAATTTTGGTATGTTTATGTATAATCAACTTCTTCAGCATGTTGACTCCTTTACTATCAAGCTTCCCATTTGTTTACAAAGACTTTTTTTTTGGTATCTTACTATCCTAATGTCCTGCTATTATTGGTCTGAATGATGCTTTGGATCTAATCCCAAGATTCTAAATCTAAGTTACAAGATTTTTTAGGGTTCTCATGTCCCTAACATTGTACATAACATTCATCCTCCTAAAACTTTAGACATTACTTTTCCTGAGGACATGCAGGTTCTTAAGGGTGGTTTATTAATTCGTACTAAGCTTGAAACTCACATATTTTGCATTTTATCTTCTAATCACGTACTCTGAGTACCATTATTCATGATTTGACCAATTATCGGGCTCAAATTGATGTATTGGTTCATCTCTTAAGTTTGTCGCTTTAGCATTCAGTTGATGCTTTTACTTCTCAGCCGCCACCGTCTCTTTGATTTTCTTCTTGGCAAAAGGGGGAGATTATTTTGGTTTTGGTTTGGCCTTGGACTTGGTTTTAAGCTGATGAATGTTTTGGTGTTATTGTGCTATTTTTATTTTGCTTCTGGTTGGTCTGTTGTTTTGATCAAGTTGTATTGGTGGTTTCTATTTATTGTGAAATATTGTTCTTCTTCACCTTTGTGTGTTTGGTTGATTTACCAATAAAAGAAAATCTTAGCCAAAAGGGGAGCTTGTTATGGTTTTGATTGGCTGATAATATTTTCTTTTATTATGCTGGATATTTTGTCTTTAGCTTTATTGACAGAATTAGGATCTAGTATTTTTTCCTTTTTTTTGACAGATTTGCTGAGGTGATATTTTTCTTATTTATGATGTTGCCTTTCGGGTGGATTTCTTGCCTTTTATGTTTTTGTATTTAGTGTTGATCAAATGGTAGGTTTGAGGTGAAGCCATTTTCTTTTCTAGATTTTTCTTTGGTTGTTTGGTTTTCTTTCAGAATTATATGTGGTTGTAAATGTTACATCACGAGAAGAAAATAAGGTGTCTTGCAGTTTTGAAGCTTGGTCAGGTCAGTCTAAGCCAATCTATCATCGAGCTTTTTCAAAGCACTGGTTGTTCGTGTTTTCAACTAGTAGGCAAAAAGCAAGTGAGGTCATTGCAGTGGCATCAGATGTAACACCCCGTGTTTGAAAATTAAGCTAATTTTGGAACAAATTATGCCTTGATTTATTATTTCTAAATGAATTGGACTTCTCAATTTTAAATTCTAATATGGGAAAAATTAGAATATTAGTCAATTTTAAGTTATCTAGATTTTTTTATTAAATTGTTGGAAAAATGAGTTTTTAACTAAAAGCTTTAATTAAGAGATTTTGGAATTTATACTAGAATTTTATTTTCCAGATCTTTTTCGGTCAAATTATTTAGGAAAATTTTTATTTAGATTTTAAAGAGGGAAATTTGATTTTATTATTTTAAGGGGGAAAAAAGGAGGGACAAGTCCTAGCCTCAAATTTCACAAAATGACCCAAAATCCAAAAACTTTTCGCCAATGACCTCTTCCTAAAAACTTTTCTGCCATTGGCCTTTTGCCCATGCGAAATTCCAAAATTACCCCCAGTTTTTAAAAAGTCTTCAAACCACACCAAATTTCTTCTTCCTTCAATGATTTCTTCAGCCCTTCATTCAATGTGCATTCAATACACCACCAACATTCCACCAAAACATTTATTCCCTACTAATATTCTTCCAATAGCATTGAAGAGAATGAAACATAACTCTCATTATTCACTTTCTATCGTTGAACTCCCCACGAAATTCTCTCATTGTTCTCCCGTAGCTTTCACTCATAGTTTCAGCCCAACATCTTCGTTGATCGCTTTCATCGTCAGAATTTGTTCACATTTCTTCTTCCTTCAATGATTTCTTCAACCCTTCATTCAATGTACGATTTCTTCTCTCGGATCGCTTTCATAATAAGTGTTGTTTAGCATTAATTTACAATACGATCGTTTATACATTACTATGTGATCGTTTATACATTACTATGCAACCGTTTACTATGCAATCGTGTATAAATTAGTACACGGTCGTTCATAAATTACAATACGATCGTATAGTAAATTATAAACAATCATGTAGTAATTTATACACGATCGTTTAGTAAATTATAAATGATCGTGTAGTAATATATACACAATCGTTCATTACACCATAAGTGTCGTTTAGCATTAAATTACAATACGATCATTTATACATTACTATGTGATCGTTTATACATTACTATGCAATCGTTTACTACATGATCGTATAGTAAATTATAAACGATCGTGTAGTAATTTATACACGATTGCATTCTAATGTATAAACGATCGCATAGTAATTTATACACAATCGCATAATAATGTATAAACGACCGAGTAGTAATTTATAACGATTGCATAGTAATGTATATATGATCACATCTTTGTACGATTTGGTGGGGATTGAGATGAGTCTGGAAGAAATTATGTTGGTGGTTATATGAAAGGTCTGAAAGACAGAAATGATATAACAGTTAGTGAATTAGTGAGTATGATGCACCAATGACTGAATATCGATCCGGATATGTTTGATATTGATTGGAATGTCCTAGAACTCGCAGTTCGTGTTAAACATTCTATTTATCAATAATAATGACTTGTTGATTTTGCATTTTATTATTAAAATCTAAAAAACATATCCTTGGCTATAGTCTGAATACTGTAACTTTATGTAGTGATATAAACAAGATCAAGTTAACAGTATATAGCTCAAATGGTCTAATAAATATATGAATGAAATTGAGTATCTCATCTTGGTAACACTATTAGATGCGGCCCACTCTCCAGTTGTTACAAGAAGTTATAAAGTTCTATAAATGATGTGATCCATAAATCGTTCATGTTGAGACATGCGAGTGGGCCATTCTATGCAATGAGTTTGCATATAGACTGGACCACGAAAATAGTCACTTTTCTTTATAACGACCGTTTACTGTTAAAACTGACTATTTCATTTATCAAATAACCTAGGTTAAATTGATCTTAATCTTGAGCTAGCTATGAACTCCTGTTTGTTCGGGATTATCCTTTGATTTACAAACGGTGAGAGTAGTCCAACAACACTGCTCAATAAGCTTCCCATTTTGGGGATAAGGCCGGATAAATAGCTGGGGACATAACCTTGTAAGATGGAATTCACTCCTACCCAATTTAAGGTTAGCATATAGGTTGTTCTCTTAAGTACTGATTCCAGGTCTTGAACAATTGAGGCCCCTCCTTCTCAAGATAGAGAAAGGGTTTGGTTCATAAGGATTATGAATCAGAATTGTTCATTAGAGGGTCAGTGGGAACTTAAGGAACAAGATGTCTTCACAGGGGTAAAACGGTTATTTTGACCAACCTGTGAAGGATCGACTTACTGATTATGGTTATAAAGTGACATAATATATCTACAATGAGGGGAGTTCAACTATGGACTATAGTGGTGTGTCCCGTTAACGAATGGGGGTTAGATCGGTCTAATGAGTTTAGCCGATTAATCTCGAATCGTTGGAGCCCATGATCTGTAGGTCCACGAGGTCCCCTTACTAGCTCGTAAATGGTTAAGCTTTAGAGTAGCTTGAGAAATTAATTTGAAACGTTCAAATTAAAATGAAACGGAATAGGAGAATATATATTTAAATATATGAAGATGGTTTTGTGCAAAAATTAATTAATATTCGATATTAAATTAATTTTAGAAAATTGATTTTTCAGTTTTAAAATCAAAATTTTGATTTTAAGATAAAATTGGAAAATTAGAAAACATGCACAAAATGGTTTTTCATGGTTTTCCATTATCATCTTCTTCATGCTCACACAAAAATCACTTTCTCTTCTTCATTAACTCCAAGCATGACCTGCAAGCCATGCACATTTCTTCTGTTGCATGTTCATCTACAATAAATAAAGGAGAATGGAGTGAGTTTAGAGGCATGCATTCTACAGAAATTTTGAGAGAAAATTTCGGCTGAAGAAAAGTTCTTCAAAACTAGGTGCTGTAAGCTTCTCCTTCTGTTTTACATTGCTTCAAGCTGTTCTTGAGTCCCACAACTCGATCTAAAGCTCCAAGAGAATAGTGGGAAAGATCTTGAGGTGGTTCACAGTGATCTTTGGAGAAGACTTCTGCTGATTGATCGAGATCTTAAAGAGTTCTACAAAGGTATGATCTAAAACCCTCTTATTTAGATGAGCATGCTTAAGTTTCTGCCAAAATTAGTGAATTTCAATGCTTATTGATCCTTGGTACTTCTGTTGCATGTTATTACACTCTTATAGATATACACATCAAATGTTACTACAATATATTGGTCCCGATTCCCCAAATTGACATAGTCGACGATGAAGATCTTAGCTTCTTTTTAGAAGGCAGTGATGCATCCTAGATGCCATTATTTGTATCAGTTACACCTTGCGAAAGTCATGGAGTACACATGGACAATATGTACCAGCATTTTAGTCCAACCGATCAACCTAAGCCAATTCATACCATATCTTCACTTGATGATCATTTTGAGCCATGTAACTTGGGGGATGACTGAAATGAAGCTTGGTTTGGTTGGAACAATGAACCCAATGTACTTCCAATTCGATACTGAACATGGATATGGACAATTTTCAGGACTAAAAACTTCTCCAATACCTAACATCCATGTTCCAACCCCACCTGCTCTCGTTCGACCAGTAGTGATGCCTTCGGTTCTAATGCATTCTACCGTTCCAACCGAACCATTTGTTGATATACCCAGACCATCAGAGGGCCCATCGAATGACGACCTCATCACAATACCTCATGACTATCTGAATGGTGAGGATATAAAGGTCGATCAATTTTTCTTTTTGAAATATGACTTGTCAGTTAAATTATCAATGCTTGCAATAAGAAAGCACTTTGACTACCGTGTAAAAAAGTCAACAAAGAGCTTGTTAACTATCTGGTGTTCGACGGAGGAATGCAAGTGGAGGGTCCGTTCAAAAAAAATGAAAGAACGTGATTCCTTCAAAATGACGAAATATCCCAACGAACATATATGTTCTCTTGAAATGAGAACTGATAATCATCGACAAGTAAAATGTTAGGTTATTAGACACTTAATCAAGTCCAAATACGAACAAGTTGGTTGAACCTACCGCCCAAGGGATATAATTGAGGACATCTGGCAAGATTATGGAGTGAACATAAGTTACGGACGGGCTTATCACGCTAAAGAGTACAGATTGATGTATGCATGAGGGTCTCCAGAAGGATCATATGCTATTGTTTGGGCATATGGCGAGGCACTTAAGCTTGCAAATCCAGGTACGATATTTGAGGTTGAAGTAGAGGACGGACAATACTTTAAGTACATCTTCATGGTACTTGGTCCGTGTATCAGGGGTTTTCTAAACTGTATCCGCCCAGTAATCGTTGTTGATGTGACCCATTTGCATGAGAAATACAAAAGTATGTTGTTAATAGTAACGTGTATCGACAGAAACAACAACATATATACTATCATCTTTAGTATTGTAGATGGTGAGTGTTGGGAGGTACCAATGCGCAGTGGAAGAAACCAGGATCCATAAGCACTCTAATTCATTAATTTTGGTATAAAAGAAAACATGCTTCAACAAAAATAAATGGGTTTCATGACATACCTTTGAAGAACTTCCTCTAAGCTTTGATTCAGCTGCCAATCTCCACAGAATTTTGTCGTAGACCACTCTAAGATCTTCCCTACTATCCTCTTAGAGCTCAAGATTGAGTAGTGGGACTCAAAATAAGCTGGAATTAAGGAAATTCGGAGAAGCTCACAACAACAACGAAGTAGAAGAACAGTCTTCTTCTCTCAAATTTTTCTCAAAATTTTGTTTGGTTGCAATCCCTTCAAAACACTCCAAACTTTTCAATATATTGCAGACATTCATGCAAAGAAATTTGCTGCATGAGATGCAGCTCATGCTTAGAGTTAATGAAGAGTTACTGTGGGTTGTTGGTGAGCTAGTAGAAGAAAATGGAAAAACTATTTTCCAACTTTTGTATTTTTGTTTTCCTTTTCAATTTTATCTAAATTGATTTTATAAGTCAATTTTATTTAATAAATTGAATATATTATTAATTTTACAAAATCAATTTCATAAATTAATTTTCTTTAATAAAATTAATAAATAATTATTTAAACAATTTAAATAATTATAATTAATTTAATATCAAATATTAAATTAATTTTTAACACAATTCCATCTTCAAATATTTAAATCATATTTAAATATATTATTTCTCCAAATTCGTTTAATTCTAATTTGAACATTTCAAATTAACTTATCACGTTATTCTAGAGCTTATCCATTTACGAGCTAGTAGGGGGACCTCGCGGACCTACAAATCATGGGCTCCAACGATCTGAGATTAATCAGCTAAGCTCATTAGACCGATCTAACCCTCATTCGTTAACTAATGAGTGATTCCACTAAAGCCCATAGCTGAACTCCCCTGACTGTAGATATATTATGTCCACTCGATATAATCATGATTAGTAAGTTAACCTTTCACAGGTTGCTCGTAATAATGGCTGGGTCGAATATCTGTTTTACCCTCAAAATTACCTCTTGTTCCTTAAGTTCCATTGATCCCCTAATGAAGAATTGATTTGTGATCCAATTAACAAATCGAATCTCTCTCAGGCCAATGAAAGGGTGAGGCCACTTGTTCAAGACCCAAAATCAACACTTAAAGGGAACAACCTCTCTACTAACCCTAATTGGGTAGGAGTGAATTCCCTCTTGCACCCTATGTTCCCAACTATTCATCCGGTCTTATCCCCAAAATGGTAAGTTTATTGAGAAGAGACAATTGGTCTACTCTCACTGTTTGCAGATCAAAGGATAATCCCGAACAAATAGGAGTTCATAGTTAGCTCAGGATTAAGGTTAAGTTACCTAGGTCAGCGTCTTGAAATAGTCAGTCTTAAATAGTAAATAGTGTTATAAGGTAAGAGTGACTAGTTTCATGGTCCGATCTTGCACAAAATTCATTTGCACAGGACACCCTCACTCCTCATGTCCCAATATGAACGAATTATGATTACTTTATTTGTAGCACTTTACAACTCTTTGTAACAACTACAGAGTAGGCCACATCCAGTAGTGTTACCAGAATAAAATACCCAACCTTATTCATATACTATAGATCATTTTGACTATTTACTCGAACCTGATCCACTTGTATGTGTCCACATAAAGTTCAAGTACACATATAATAGTCAAGGGACTTAGGTTTATTGCATTTCTAAAAAAACAATATATTCAATAACAACTTTATTGAATTCTCAGAATAAGTTCTAATGTTTACAAACCATGAATTTTAGGACATAAAACCCAACAGTGAGAACGATGTATCATGGACTTGGTTCATGATTCATTTGAAGGCTTCGATAGGAGACATTCCAAATTTAGTGATTATATCAGATCGTCACATCTCAATTGCAAAGGTTGTTGCAAGTATATTCTCTGATGCATTTCATGGCCTGTGTATATACCATATTCGGAACAATTTGGTTGACAAATTCAAGAATAAGGACACCATACTTCTACCTAGCGGCGAAAGCTTATAGAATGTCTGACTATCCTGGTGTGACGGCCTATCTTGAGGAGGTTTGATTACAACGGTGGGCAAGGGTTTATCAAGTCCATTATAAGTATGACAAGATGACGGCAATTATAGTATAATGCGTCAATGGATTGTTGAAAGATGCCCGAGAACTACCAATCACAAAGCTATTAGAGCATATCTGCGAGTAGCTACAAGGTTAGTTCTATATCCGATGTACACATGCAATGGCATACACAATCATTGTAACTGATTACACAATGAGTATTAAGGAATTAGAATTGATGTCTAGAACATATCGTGTTTCTCTGGTGGATATGCATATAATTAATATGGACGATGGATATTTGGGGGTGTTGGTTGACCTTCGTTCACAGACATGTACGTGTATGGAGTTTAATTGCCTTGAGATCCCGTGCTCCAATGCAATATCTACAGTGACCCTGAGAAACATTAATGTTCAAACATTATGTACAAAATAGTTTACAATTGAGTGTATGCTTGTTGCTTACGCCGAACCAATCTTCCCAGTTGGACACAGTCAAGAATGGGTTCAAAGACCATATGTTGGAGATGTTGGAGATTTTGAACCAATTCTACCACCGCAAAAGGTAGCAAGTGTAGATCGACATCAAACCATCAAGATACCTTCAATTGGAGAGGAGCCACGACAAATACACAGGTGTACACGATGTGGTTAGAGAGGACATAACAAGAAAACATGCAGACAAACATTGTAACGCCTGGCATTAGCCCATCTAGACTAAACAATATGTAATTTTCGCTTTGTTTTTTCTGTACAACACCAATTATACTGTACAATATGTAATTTTAGTACCAATTAAACTATACAATATATAATTTTAGCACAAATTTATCTAAATGATCGCTTAGTTATTTATTTGCTTAATTAAATGTACAACACCAATTGTATTCTACAAATTTAACACAAGTTTATCTAAACGATCGCGTAACAAAAACTAAATGATCGCATAACGAAATCTAAACGATCGTATAACAAAAGCTAAACGGTCGCATAACAGATATCTAAACGATCGCATAACAGATATCTAAATGACCGCGTAATAAAAACTAAACAATCGCATAAACATATATCTAAACGATCGCATAACAGTTAGCCAAATGATCATATAACAAAACCTAAACGATCGTATAGCAAAAACTAAATGATCACATAACAAATATCTAAACGATCGCATAATAGATATCTAAACGATCGTATAACAAAAACTAAACGATCGCGTAATAGTTAGCCAAACGATCACATAATGGATATCTAAACGATCGCATAACAGTTAGCTAAACAATCGCGCAACAGTTAGCTAAACGATCACTTAGTATTCTTTATACGATTTCTTAGTAATCTCTATCTGATCGCTTAGTAATATCTAAACGCTCGCTTAATATTCTCTAAATGCTCGCTTAGTATTCTCTCAATAATTAAGAAATGAACGATATGGAGGGAGACCCTATCATTGTAAAGTATTCGTAGAGACGCGCGTTCACCAAATGGTCTGAAGGCTTTTTAAAAACTGGGGGCAATTTTGGAATTTCGCATGGGCAAAAGGTTAGTGGTAGAAAAATTTTTAGGAAGAGGTCATTGGTAGAAAAGTTTTTGGGTTTCGGATCATTTTTTGAAAATTTCCCCATCCTTCCCTCCCTCCTTGCATTCACTTCATCTGTCCGGCCGACATTCACGACCAGTAGCCACAATACTGTAGTGGCGTTCGACAGCTCTTGCATGTGTCCCTCAGCAACAATGATGACCGCATATCCTTCCTCCATTGATGGTGCTTGTCATTCTCCCTCCAACCATCATACACAGTAATGACCCTACCTAGGCGTACTTCGTGCAGACATTCGACGGCCGTGAGAGCTCTTCGCGAGCATACGAGGACACTCATGAATCAACGACGTTCTTACAATTTTCCCCTTTCGACAAGGATTAAGCCTATTTGGACACCATTCAGCAAGGATTCGGGTCTATTTGGGTTCGGGATAATTTCAAAAACATTCAAACATATTTCAGCAAGGATTCAAGTCTATTTTGCTTAGACTCAATTTGACGTGTTCGGATTGAGGTTCAAGTTCATCTTGGGAATCCCTCAGATAGTTTAGAAGCATTTTAGAATGCTTAGGTAAGTGGAATTCTCCCTATAGAATCTATTTATTGTGTGCTAGTATGTTCCTGGTTCTGTCGTAATTTATACATTGTTTATGGCTATATGTTGATCGTCCTGAATCATATGTTTGGTTATATACTAGCACATTGTGATGTTGTGTGATAGTATAATGGCTTACTTGTGAATGAGTTAAGTGATTTTGTGTATATGACTTTGTTGACTTGTTGAGAATATCTAGCCATGCATATGGCATGTTCTTGCTTTATGTGCTTTGGCATTGAGGTACGATTTAGGATTATATGGTAGAAACCTTGCATTTGTGAGATTTTGTGAGAAGGGGGTTGAGGACCTAAACCTTGTGAACTTGTAAAGGAAAGTAATGTGAATATCATTGCCTTGGGTAAAAATGGTCAAGGAGTGATATGCCGCAATTGGATTGAAAGGAACACAGCCCTTGGGCGAAAATGGTCAAGGGTTGATGTGTGATCGATGCCTTGGATAAAAATGGCCAAGGGTCGGCATGATGAGTTTAGAATGAGTAACATGCCCATCATCAGATGCCTTGAATAAAAATGGTCAAGGGGCGATGCAATAGCTAAGGAGTTATTGGATGCCTTGAATATAAATGATCAAGGGGCGATGCATAGTTAAGAAGTCATCGAAGGTCTTGAATCAAAATGGTCAAGGGGCGATATGCAGTTTGATGCCTTGACTAAAAATGGTCAAGGGTTAAATGTTGAGCACCGTAGAGAACGTTGAGGTCCTGAATAAAAAGGGCTAGGGGTAAGCATGCCTCGAAAGAATCAATCTCATAAAGTTGGATGTGGACTAAATATAAGTATTGAGTGAGCTTGTGTACTTAAATAGAGTTCAAGTGTGTATTGTGTGATGTGTTGATTCATGTGCTAGCATGTCATAACTATTATTTATTGTTCGTTTTTTTCACAAGCATGTATATGTGATATGTATAGCATGATACTTGTCTTGTATATTGTTTGAGGGCTTTTCAGGTATGAGTCACTTACCAATACAAGTGTGTACTGACCACCACCAGATTTTGTAGGTGTTGATCGATATTGTATCGTTGGTGATACTGAGGAGGAAGCCTAAGAAAGATTAGGATACATCATTTCTTTGTTTATTTTCAATATGAATTTGTTTCTAGATTGTGGAACTTATTGTAGTTGCTGGAGTTGAGAGCTTGTAATAGGTCTTAGCTAGTTTATTGTGTTTGAATTCTATATAAGTTAAAATTTATTTAATTGGTAAGTTTTGCTGAATCTTATTAAGTAGTTATTCGAGCATGTGTTTTGGAATTTTAGGTAAACCTATTGAGAAGATATTGTCTGAAATATTATTAGGAGTGCATTCCTTTGAAACATGTGTCAACAAAACTTTAGTTTTGTTGTGGTAGCATTGTTATGCTGCTGTAATTTTTCTAAAATATAAGGTATGGTAAAGTGAGTTTAAGTTAAGTTTAGGTAGAAATTTGAGTTATTACATCAGATTTAGGGGGAGCTTGAATCTGTAGACTCATCTGAAGTAGTATCAGAGTTAGGGGAACCTAACTTACTCGCTATTATTCAGTTAAGTGTAAATTGAGAATGTTTAGTTGAAGCAAATGTTGTAGTTGATCTCTTTTCTTGTAGGCATAAAGCCTTTCAGACGTAGGTGTGGTTGCACCAACCTAGTTCAACAAGTTTCTATATTTTTTTTCTCTTCTTATTCTCTTTTACCTCGTCTTTATTATTGTCAGTAACATTATTCCTAGCTTGTGCTCTATTTGTGTTTCATCTATTTTTCAAAAAACAATGTTGTTAAATAATTGTCTCTTGAATTTAAGAACTAAGTTCGTTGCTAGTGTGCTTTATACGTAGTATCTCCACATGATTATAATGTTTATTAATTTAATTTATCAAAATCTCTATTTTTTCTTATAGTCGATTTAACTCAAAAGTCTTAGAATTATTCTAAACTTAAAATGACTAAAATATTAGTTTTTATCCACTCAAAGGCCAAACAGAAATTATGCCTATGAATAATGTACTCTTTAATATCAGTGGTCAAGCACAACCAATTTCTTTTATGAAGTAATTCGAATCTTACAATAAAAAGAGAAGCTTAAACCTGAATTAGAATTTATGTGGTGTAATTATGCCTAAACCATATTAAGTTTTTCGGGAATCTTGATGCCATGATTATGTTTACCTCCACGTATTTTGGTGGTGCACTTCTCTGAAAAATTTATAGTACTACAATAGTAACTACTTCTCTCATTCATTATTTGACAAGCCATGAAATGATTCATGTATTAGAAATTCTCGTCAAGAACAAGAATTTAATAATAATGCAGTAATCAATCCCTTATAGTGTGTTTTAAGGAATTAGTGTCTTGTTCATTTACGAACTTTGGTTAATCTTTCAAATGCCAATGCTTCATCATTGAAATTTACTTGTTACTTAAGCTCACCTAAAGGCCTCTAGAATGAGAAATTTAGATGGCATAGACTTATTCTCTTCCATTGGCCTAGACAGACAAATAAATTTGGCAAATTGGTTTCAGAAAAATGGAAAAACTTTCATTTGAATCAAATCCAGGTTGGGTCACATAGGTGAGAGCCAACCATCCAAACATTAGAACGGCATCAAATCTTGTTATATTATTCATCTTTCTTAGGAACACACACCTATGAAGTACATGTACAGATACGACTACACAATACGAATACGATCGGATACGACGATTCACCAATTTCTAAAAAACTAATATACAAATACGTCTAAGAATGCATCATTATATATATATATATATATATATATATATTTATAAAAAAACGAAGATACTGATACGTTGAAAATACATTTTCTTTTTCTTTCAAAAATTCTAAGATATAGATAAATTTAGCATAGAAGCTAATAATAATAGCACAAAATAGAATACAAACAAATACAATACAAAAAAAGCAACATCTAAAATGTTGAAGTATAATAGTTAATAAAATGCAAAAAGTGACTCATATTGCAAAGAAGAAGAAGATTGGAGGGAGAAGTATGAAGATTAGATGATTCCAATCTAAGATTTGGTCCATTATTTTTTTTATTTTTTATTTTTCCTTTTAGTTTCCTACTTGAGTAGTGAACTTTTTAAATAAGTTGTCTAATTTTAGATTGAGAAAGATTAAATGAGTTGATTGTCTTTTTTCTTTAAAAAAAAAAGTATACGTAGAAATAGATACATCAAATCGCGGGTCAAATACATATCTGACAAGCATCCAAAAATATCAGATAATATCAATATCTGATACATGTCTGATATTGATTCTTTGCCTCACATAAAATATATGTGCTTCATAGGCGCACACGTACATATGAACATCAACGAGATTAGTGCAAACATCTTGGTTAGAGGCTGAAATTCTTGAAAGTTGTAATCAAACATTATGAAATAAGCTCTCTAAATGTTCTGAAATTATCAACATGGCAGCTGACAAGTACAGCCAATTACAGCAAATCCCTACCCCCCATATCTATTGTATTAAAAAAAACAGAGAGAAGAAATAAAAAGTACAGCTGATTACCAAATCCTCCAGCTACCATAAATCTAATGAGAGGAATGGGAGTGAGAGTTGAAACGCATCATCAAGTAATACGGAAGGAGCCTAAGATATATGTACTATGCAAAAATACTCGGTGGGAAAAACATACTTGCAACAAAATTTAATAAGAATAACCATAAATGCTAACAGCAAACAAAGAGATACCTGGAAAGGCACATATACATTAAACTTACCTATTGTTACACTTCAAACTGTATTTGTTACCATTTCAATAGAGACTCGAACCCTTAATTGGACCATTGTTTTTTACCTATCAACCGGAGCGCAACCGGCTGGGCTCGGACAAGGATCTTCAGGAATCAAAGAGACTTGATATTCCCCATCATCCCATCAATGGCTATCTGATCCAAGCCTTTGTATCTATGAGATATTATCTGCTGCAATGATGAAACTACGCATGTTGGCCATTTTTTTTTATCTGTAACATAATCGAGCTTTACCAGGATTGAGCAGCGATTCTGCCATCACCCATCCCTGCCAAGACGCAAATAATAATAATAATAATAATAATAATAATAAATTACTTGATAACTTGATCATTATGTTATTCAGGAAAGCAATGACGGAGGTCAGTTAAGACCTAAGAAACTAAAAAAATATGTTTTATTTGGATTGTAACAACTGATGATGCTACTAAGGATTTAAAGAGCTGCAAACATTTTCAGAAACATAATTCAACTGGAGAATGAATTGGACAAAGTAGGTTTGCTTTAACAAGAGTACATTAGCCATTCAAGTTATTTCGTTTTGCATGATTAACAAGTACAACTAAGGCTTAGAGTGTGTTTGGATTAAATTTATGCTAATTTGATATTTGTGGAATCATTTTGTGCAACCAAACAAAATTTTGATTAAAATCACCTTTCAGATGTAACCAAACACATAAGTTTTTAAACTAAGGTATTTTAATGAAAGAGTTCCAAAAAGAATATTATTCTAAAAAGTGTTTAAACTAGTAGGCATGTCAAACCAACCATAGAATTGAATAACACTGCTATTCACCAGATCATCAGGAAAAACAGAACTGCTAGCTAATTCTATATTCTATGTCCTTTAATAATAGGTGTAAGTGATGCAGCACAAGCAAAAAAAGAAGCATGCTCATTTTCCTACCTGCTCTGAAGCTTTACTCTTGAAAATCTCATAAGAGGTTGCGACCATTTTACATGATGCGGCAATTTCTCCCTCAAGATTGGTTGTAGTGGGCTTAGAATTTGAAAAGGCATCACCTTGTTTTCGCAAAGAGTTCTGAGCCCCATATGATGAGCGTATAAAATGTAAGAGCACATGAGCCTGTAGAAAAGTAACTTACATCACAAGAAGAAAATTGTGGGAGGCAAAAATATACAACAAAAACAAACCGTGGTCTTACGTGGAAAGCAGCTTTTAGGATATCATCTGACTTCGCTTGATCTTTGAGTAATGCATATACCTTACCCTTAGTTTGATTGTATGTCACAATGTAGTTCTCTCTCTATTACCCATCAAGAGAAAAATATCAGTAATTAAAATAAAAGAATAACAGTGATCCAATAATGAGATGAGATATCACATACATCAAACAAAGGCTCTATGGCAAGATATGAACCAGCATCTTGGAATGCATCTTTGAATCTTGGTCCTGCCAAAAATTGAAATAATTTTACATGCTCCAACCATGTGAAAAGAAGACAAGTACAACAAATACACACACAACTTTGATCTACTATGTGGAGATACTTGAATTTTTGCTTGTTTGCATTTAATGTGATCGAGTATAAACACTCACGCCACATTTATCTTAATGAGAAAGTAACTTCAAATCAGAGGAATGAAATAAATGCATGTATATGTTTGGAGGATGAAATATTTACCAAGAACTACAGGAGTCTCCTTTAGCCAGGGGAAACTTAATATTCTTTCATTCATATTCCCCTTCTGCAATGAGGGTACTCGCCCTGCAAACAAACATAAGACACGGTTTTATATATACGTTAAGAAAAAGAAATGTCCTTTATTCTTTTAGCTAAAGTTTAAGCAACTAGAAAAGGAATTTAAGGATTGAGAACATCTTTCTCTCTCCTTCCATTTTCTGAAATATCGGTTAACACTTAAAGCACCTGTCTTGATGAATGACTCTACTGCTACATTAAATCTCGCTCTGTTCAATGTGTGCAACACAACGGATTTGACCTGAAAAATATTGCATATGTAAAACTAGAATGACTAAAAGAAATTCCGTAATCAAGAGAAATGAGACGTGCGGAAAAGAAAAACCAACTTTACCTCTTGATAAGAGCTGAAAATATACCCGCATGAAAGGAGACCAAAAGTAGTAACCAAAGATGGATTTCTTTTTGAAATCATTATGCTTAGTCCGGTTCCTAGCTTCACAAGACATAATTGAAACTTCCATCAGCTTCATCTAAAACTTAATTAATCATCTCATATGACATAAATCAACATAAAGCATACAGCAATTATACATAAACCATACATCAAGATGAAATAAAATAAAGCTCTGTGCATTACAACATTATTAGACGTGAAAAAATACCGTAGAAATATCTGAAAAGAACCTAGTATTTCAAAACAATATCATGCCACATTATTTTTATAAAACCGCTAAAGAAATGGTAGAATATCCAATTTTTTCTTCTGATGACTAGGACACTTCCAGGAATCCATGCAAAGATTTTTCTCCTTTTGCTTTAGTGGGGCGATGGGAATTCATATTTACTTTTATTCTTTGAACAAGAAAAAAAAAAGATCATTTTCTATTTTATCAAGCAATCGTTAGTGCAAATAAACTTCTGGGGAAGCCAAGGATCTTCCCTGACTCTGTACGTCTATAATCACTTATATATCATGATGGGTTTTGTTTTATATTATTTAATTAAAAGGAAAAAGAAAAAGAAAAAGGGGAAAACAGTAATTCCTTAAAGACTTGCGACTGTGCATATCACCTGAAGATCATATTTGAATACACAAAGCAGATCAATAAAAAAGAAGAAACTTTTTGTCTGAGACCTTGCATCATTTATAATTTCAGCTTTAGTAAGAAGTAAGAATAAAAACAATTTTCTTAAGAATTAGCCCAATTCTGTCAAACGTAAACTATCTACTTTGTCAGAGTCCAAAGAGAGGGCTCAACTATACCAGATCTGCTATATTTCCTACACATTCTCCTTTAGCGGTGACATCTCCAATGTTTTCTCCTTTTGCAAAGGCTTTGTAGATTGGAGTGCGGGTTGACGTTGATGTTACAGCTGCAACGTTCTACAAAGCAAGTAATGAAATGAGATTTCATAACAGCTAAACTATTGCACTGTACAAAGAAACAGTTAAACCTTTGCAACATTAGCAGCACAAGCCAGAGGAAGAAAAAGGTGTGGTGCAGCTGCAGTTGCCAGCTCAACCCCAGCACCCAACTCCATAAGGAGATCACCTGCAAAACGTAGCTGCAGCCCTTGTAGTGTTCAGAAGACAGATCTTTAACAAAAATTAAAGATAGTCACAATAATGAGCAAGCTTTTCTGTGGAAACTAGTAAATAAAATTTACCTGCTTGAGATCATAATCAAACTTTTTCCCTTGTCGAGCAAATAGCATTTTACCAACACGACCGGCGCCATCCTGTAAAGAAATGCTACAACTTAGTCAGTTCATTCAATTCTGCACAAGTAAAATGTGAAAAAGATATAATGAATGGCAAGACAAGATTATGAAGTGCTGCGAGTATGTATATATTGTATTGAAACCTCTACTTTCATTGGGAAAAAATGAAAGAATACAAGTTCATACAAAAAACTAAGCCCACTAAAGAAAGGGGGACAAACCAAATAACATGTTGCCTAAAGAGGTTTTACAAAATGTTTTCAAAATCGAAGCCCACGGGGGACTGAAACTTCACCAAGGTCCTCTACACACCTCTAAAAAATTTTATATTTCTTCTCCCAAGGTCCTATAACACAGCATACCCCGACAAACCACAGAGAACGACCCTTCTCTCTAAAAGGTGGATGGAGGAGGAACTCTCCAAGCACTTCATAATCTTGATGTTATATAATAAAAGAAGAAAGCAATCAAATAACCAAAAGGAATTTGAAAGAAATTTTAACCATCCCAGAAGGAATTTGAAATAAAAACCCTCAATGTTCAGAAAGAAAAGACGAAGATCTTAACCCACCACATTCAACGTTGCTTTTGACCTTCTTTACTTTTTAGTCTAAGAACTTTTATGTTTTTTGAGGTTAACAAGTCCATAGCATATTCAATATTTTATTTTAAATTAAAAAATCTATTAAACATAAAATTAAATTTTTGTGGATAACGAAATATTGAATAGGTTAAAATTGAAAATTTGATTCTAAAAATATTGATTTAGCACAAATATAAAATCATTTGTCACCAATGATTCATCTCGTTACATAAAATATGCTATAAAATAGGATCATAAATATAGAGATATGCAAAACATTTTAGGGTATTTGGTCCTAGGAGTTGTGAATTTCATTCTTTATTTGGCCTAAGTAGTTTGTAGGTCTCATTACTAACAATATCAATTTTATTGTTCTTTGGAGCTCACTTCCACTTCTTATCCTAAATGTCTATTTAAAGATAAAAATAAAAGAAAAATACTGCATAAAAATTGAGCTAAGTTAGAGATAATTATTTTTCTTCTATAAATTAGCATTGGTTAAATATCGATTTTAAAATGGTTGTACGAAATAATTCTCAACATGTAATCGCAAGCAATGAAATTAGAAAAATGGTGTAGAAAAAAAAGAGAGAAAATTAGAAAATGAATAATGATGGAAGTAACAAATTATATCTAACCTTTATGTGATAACAACCGTTGAATTTGTCATTCAATGAAGACGTGACTTATAAATCAAGGAGAATTTGAGCAACGACATTACCACAATGTCTCTAATGCCAATAAGATTTTTTTTTTTTTTTTGTTGTTGCTGCTTCTGCTAGAATTATAGGAATGAAGATGAATTTACTTCTTCTAAAGTCATCATGGTCTATTTATAAAAATCTAGCCTATGATGTCTAGATTAGGATTTCAAAGTCATATTAGACTAATTCTCAAACCAAATGGGTTGAGGCATGGCATCAAATGAGGAGGTTCGGCCTCGGCAAGTTGGATTGAGTAAGTCAATTTGGCCCTTTTCCTCTTCCTCGGGATCAAATGAGTTGGAAACACATTGAGTATGGTCCGCTTATTGGAAGTATGTTAGTCTAGATATTTAGCCTAAACTCTCCTTTTCTTCGAGACCAATTGGGTCTTGAGTATTGTTTTTGGCTCGTATTCCGTCCTTTTCGTGACATGATCGTCTACATACAATCCAATCGATTATATTTTTTAATCCAAATGTACCAATAATATGAAAAAAAAAGAAGAAGATAGATGAGCTACCCGTAACAGACCAGAATAATGGATCAAAAACTTGTTATTGTGTTCAGCATGTGAGCTAACTTAGATTGACAAGGTTAATTGGGTTATAAAAATAAAAAATAAAACTAACAAATAGAATTTAATGGGTAATAAATTTGAAATACAGCAAAAGATATTGATTCATCGAAATAATTTATAGATATTTTATTTTGAAATCCTTCGATCGGTGAGGGGCAATAAATAAAAGAGAGAATGTATAAGTAAATACAATAATATATATATATATATATATATATATATATAACCACGTATGACATAAATCGTAAATGGAAGAATTATTTTAAATGATAAATTGTTTAAAAATATTTAAGTAAAGTAAAATGTTTTATCTATCAACGATAGATAACAATAGACTACAATAGATATCTATAACTAGGTGATAGACCGCGGATGATACCTCTGTTACAATGATCTTGACAATGGAAGAGACTTTTTACAAGTTTTCTTCCATACAGGGGAGGTGAACCAGAGTTAGGAAGCCCTTGTCCTTTCCGGCGCCCTTTCCGGAGTATGTGTTTGTATTCCACAGGTCGACTTTCATATTAAAGCATAAAGCTACTTTGTAAAAGTGAAACAAAAGAAAAGGCCAAAAAAGAGGCTTAAAATGCATTTACATCCTCTCGGAATATGTAGATACTCGATTCTCGAAATCGGTATTTTCTCATGAGTGCAAGATGGCCGCTGTGTGGTCCTTCGTTTACGTCCACTAAGAGGCCCTCTCCCCTTCCTTCCTTTCCCCCTGTGATATACACGCTCTGGGTGGCCTCCTCCTCCTCTCTCCCTTTTAGAGTACGCTACGGGGAGGGGGGAGGGGGGTAGGGACACTGACGCTAATGTTCCACCTACTAATCACAAGGAAAGAGTCGTTCCTTTGCACCCCCACTCCGGGGGTGCTTCACTCTCTACCCTGATTCTCACTTGAAGAACTTTCTGATCGAATATCGTAAATGGTTGATGAACCTTGGTTGGACTAATCACTTCCTATTGTGGACCCACGTACAATGGCAATGCTATAGGAAAGCTCATAACCGAGACAAGACGACATCAATTGCAGGCTTTATGTCGATCATGATCACTGCATGACAAGCCGAGTGAGCTCCACTCCCCTTGGAAAGGGAGAAGCTGCATGCAGAAGCTTCCGTAAGAACGGAAGGGTCGGACCTGCGCGTAGGGACATAAAGACAGGGAGTGGTGACCCCTATAAGCTTTATGTACCTATGCACGCTGACCTCGACGACGGTGGCTCCATACCCTGAATGTCAAGATCCGTATAGCGGGTGATACCTCTATTACAAGGATCTTGATAATGGAAGAGACTTTTTACAAGACCATTAGACGATAGATCATAATAGATATCTATCAAACACTAATAAATTTCTATGGCGGTCTATCGCAATCTATCTCTAATAAATAATAATATTTTGCTATATTTGTAAATAGTTTATCCAATTTTCTAAATTTTAAAACATCCCTTCTAACTTTAGGTAAATATTGTCAAAATATTATACACATAAAAATTTCTATTAGATTAATAGTTATTAATAGTGTGTCAAATTAGTTTTTAAATTTTAAAAAATATCTTGTATGTCCTCAAATTTTCAATTCTCTATAGAATAGATCACTGGATTTTTTTTTTTTAATTTGTGTTGAATAGGTTCTTTATATATTTGAAATTTTTAAAAATTAATTGGTCTATTAGATTAAAATTATATAAAATTATTTTTAGCCTAATATGATTTTTAACTTCCAGTATCGTAACTAATAAATTTGTAAAATTTAAAAAAATATTGGTTATAGGTCAAGGGCAGATCTATTGAAACAAAATCAAAAGTTTCAAACTGGGTTAATCACTTTTTAAAGTTTAATAATCTTTAGACACAAAACTAACATTTATTAGATTTTTCCAAAATTTCATAAACCAAACAATAATAGACACAAACATAAATTATAAGCAATAAACTTGTACGTATTAAAAAAAAAAGTTAGTAATTTAACATAGATTTACGGCTTATTTAGGTGAAAGTATTCTCATGTATTTATTTATTTATTTTCAAATTAAACCATTGATTAAACTAATGATTCCATACTGTTTTTTCAATATTATAAAAACATAGGAGAAATTTCACGAACGACCTAAATTTTGGATGGTTAATGATGTTTGCTCCCTTTTTTAAAATAATGAAAGATGGTTTTCTATCATTAAAGAAGCACAATAATAGTGTTAAGTATTATACATAACCTCCCTCATGCATCATTAATGAGTGTTCATAACAGCAACTATAAGCACGAGTTAGAGAACAAGGACAGGTATGAATAGGAGGATGTAAGAGCAAAGAGAAGCCCGAATCTTAGCGTGTGAAATTTTGAAGCACGATATAAATAATTAACACTTAGTAAATGGTAATGATAACAGAAAGTCATACTTCATTATTTATAAAATTAAAGTAGTTTGTAAAGTGGGAAAAAAAAAATCTAATTTGAAAGTTATAACTTTTCAGAAAAATATCAATTTAAACACCTAAACTATAGAGGTTGTATCAATTTAAACCATGCAATAACAATTGTATTAATTTACACTATCTATTACATTTTGTTTCGATAAACACGACATAGAATTTAAAATTTTATCCACTTTTATAAGCGAATCAATTTAGACTCCCAATTAATACTTCTTCTAAAAATCTTTGATGCGTCAATTCTAATTATCTACTTTATTGATTCGACATTTGAAAATGTCTCTACGTGTATAAGAATTACATGTCTGGATGATTTTCAATTGTAACTTTAATAAAAGGTCTAAATTGATTTATTTATAATAATTTAGAAGATATTTTTCCAACTACGAAAGAGAATATATGCTTAAAATTTTAAAATTTAAATTGATTCAATCCCGAAATTTAGGAGATAGTAATTCAATATTTTTTCTTTCTTTTTAATTGGACTGAATAGAATTGGTAAGAGCATTACGAAGAGCTCCGCCGTCAGGATTTGTCTCACAGTACAAAATCGACTTTACCTCATTCGCTAAGCCAAAACTGCCTGCTCCCTCACATGGACTCCAAGCATTGATTCAACCTTTTTTTAAACACTAATTTAAAGTTTGTTTCATTCAAAGGGCGGCTCGATCTTTATCCATTGCAAAACCCAATTCCTGTTTTTACCAAATTTGAAGAATCTGTGTGCGATTTTGGGGAATATTATGTGTCCTCTTCATTGATGGCTTTTCAGTTTCATCAATAACATTTTTTGTTTTTTGGGTTTAATCACTCACTCGTTGTGGCTAATGGGTCCAATCAGAGGGTTGAGAAAGAAGAAGAAATTGGAGAGAAAGCTCGATTCCAATGGTACTGCTTCAGATTCTTCTGAAAAGGATGAAGCCATAGATTGGTGGGATGATTTCTCCAAACGAACCAATGGTATTTCTATCTTTTACTTTTTAATTTCTTGATTCCCTCTTTACTTTTCATTGAAGTTCTTTAATCGTAAGATCGGTTCTGTTTAACTATGGAATGTTGTGGAACAAATGATTTGAACTCGGTTGACTTCTTAACTGGTTTGTGGACAGAATTGACGGTATTGCATGTATTAGGGGAGTTAGTTATTATGTTAGCTTCGAGTTATTGTATAGGAGGGCAAGAACTTTTGTTAAGTTTCTATGTTAGAGATAAGAATGTTATGTGATTCTGTTTAAGAGTTTTAATGACTCAATGTGGCCATGTTTCTGAGATTTTGATCTGTTTTCTGTGCTTGTAATGCTTAGTGCTTGACAGGGGACCTCATTTTGAATTTGATGTGTTAGTGTTTAGTTTATGAAGATGTAGGAATAGGTTATACTCTTTGGTGGTCGTTTTTTATTATCCATGAGTTCGGTGTAGGCGATTTAATTGATCCTACACCTTCATAAATTGTATTTAGTCTTCTTCCGTTGTTGAGGGCTTTTCGAATTTGTAACTAGTTGATCCTGGTTCGACACTAGTAGTATGTTGATTTTTCTCTTTGATGATATTGATGATACTGATGATATCAGACCCAAAGCTATGGAACTTATGTGTGGGTCCATTGTCAAAATAGAATGGCCTTATCTTTATTTTCATCTCTCCACAAATTTTTCTGCTAGATCTTTGAATAACAAGGGTGTTCCTATATATTAGGGTGGGGGGTGGTTATATGTTGTTATGTGTGTTCCTTCTTCCGACCTTTTGCTATGTATTGTCCGTGCCTTGCCGCTTCCTTCTTCAGGGTGTATGATAATGCCTTCTGCCAAAGACTACCCTTGAAAGTATGGTTCTGTTGTGAGTGAATTCCAGAATCAACAAGAACGACACACATCTTGTTTAGAAATTCCTTCCTATTATCTTAGAGAATGTAGAGAATTTATGTTATTCCTCCCTCTCCATCTCTGTCATATCTGATTCTAGGGATTAGATAATATAAATTCCATATGTTACTAAATTATATTTTGTAGTGTTGAAACAACTATAGTAGACTAAGATAAACATATTGGATTAATGTAGAGTGGTGAGTGTGGATTGGAGAATCAGAAACAAAAATGTGGATTGTTAGCAGAATGTAGTTGTTTGATTATATAGGCTATATAATTCCCGTCAAGCGATTTGCATCCTCGTTGTTTTGGCATTGATGTAATGTCATTAGATGTATTCTTCTAGTATATATCAGTGTCTCAAGTCTTCTACCATACATATTTGAAAGCCAATGAGTATCTATTTCCATTACACTGCAAGATGAAAAACTAATCATACTTGTCATGAATATCTGGAACTTGTCTTTTTTCTTCAAAATATTCAGAACCAAATTTCAGTGTTTTAATTTGAAAATGTTGGTTACACTTTCTTGGCCCAATTTCTATGCAGGTCTTCATTCTGCATCAAAAGGTTTGGATAGATTCAAATCCATTTTTAAGGTCTCCCGGAAGACTTTCGACTACATATGTTTGCTTGTCAAGGACGACATGACAGCTAAATCTGGTCATTTTACATTTTTGAATGGTAGGCCATTGTCTTTATGTGATCAAGTAGCTGTAGCTTTAAGAAGGTTGGGGTCCGGTGAATCGTTAGTGACAATTGGTGATTCACTTGGATTGAACCACTCGACTGTATCTCAAGTCACATGGCGATTTGTGGAGTCGATGGAAGAAAGGGGGCTTCGCCATCTTCATTGGCCTTCAAATGAAGTAGAAATGGCCCAAGTGAAATCTAAATTTGAGAAAATACAAGGACTCCCTAACTGTTGTGGTTCGATTGATACCACTCACATCACAATGTGTCTGCCTGCTTCGGATTCCACGAGTTATGTATGGCTTGATGAGGAGAAAAACCATAGCATGGTCTTGCAAGTGATTGTAGACGCTGAAATGAGGTTCCGAGACATATTAACTGGATTGCCTGGAAAAATGTCAGACTGGTTAGTTTTCCAGAGTTCAAACTTCCACAAGCTCTGTGACAAGGGGGAGAGGCTGAATGGGAAGAGGTTAGAGCTTAACGACAGATCGGAAATCAGAGAATATATAATTGGAGATTCAGGCTATCCTTTACTTCCCTATCTTGTCACTCCCTATGACGGAAAAGAACACTCAACATCAAAAGCTGAATTCAACAAGCGACACAAAGAGACTCGGTTGGTGGTGCAACGAGCATTAGCAATGTTGAAAGAGCGGTGGAGGATCATTCAGGGAGTGATGTGGAGACCTGATAAACATCGATTGCCAAGGATCATTCTAGTCTGCTGCTTGCTTCATAACATTATAATCGATATCGGAGATGACACAGAGGAGGATGGTGGTGTTCCTTTGTCTATTGAACACGACGTTGATTACAAACAACAGGTTTGTGATGTTTTTGACCCAAAGGGTGCATATCTGAGAGATAGATTGTCTTTGCTGTTCATCTGAAACTGCGAGGCTTTGTTACCATGTTGACTATTCTTTTACATTCTACAAAGTTTGAATAATGGGATTAAGCTTCTGCCTCATGTACATACCACCAGTTAATGCTTTAGTGATTTATTGGGGAGTGATTGATGAATTGATTCTGTTCCAATGATCTAAAAAATTTGTCAACAGTGAAAGAAGGAAATTATAGAACACACAAGTTGCTTAGTATATGAGCTGTTCTTTTGTAGTGAAGAGTATGGGAATGACAGCCTTGCATACAAGTTTCAACTTTTATCTTTATTATTATTATTATTATTATTATTATTCATTTCAGGACCATTATTGTCCATTGCTTAATAATAATAGATGTTGTGGTTTAATAGGTAAGGCAGAAGAATTGAATTTCTGATCTCGAAGTTTGTATATTCTTTATGCCAATTGAATTATGTTCGTTTTGATAATAAATTATGACTTTTAATGTATGTATCAACATGTAAATATACACATAAATGATATCATATAAGTTCAAATATGAATGGTACAATATTTCAAACGTGATACAATTAGGATTTATATTATACCAAAGACCAAACTAAAATTTCAAAATTTCAATGAATAAAAATGAGATTTAAAACCTTCTTGTCATTTAAAATTTATTCATTTTTAAACTTTCCTTCTTAAAATATTTTAGTCATTAAACTTTTAAATGTTATACTATAGTCTCTAAATTTGTAATGTGTTAAACATAGACCTAGCATTAACAAGGGCATCTTATGTTCATTTACCTTGCCTAATCAAATATAAGTTCTTATATGTAATTAATGAAAGATAGATGACAATGACTCAACTGTTTTTTAATACAACATTTGTGATTTTTTGTCCTTTTTTTCTTTTTTTTTGTCATTAACACTTTTCGTGACTCTTTCTTGTAGTCTTTGAATTCACCATCAAGGAAAGTGTATAGATGACACGTGAAAAATCTATCATTATTGGTTATTTCAGGACTCAAATTCAGTCAACAATAATCATTTAGAGATATTAATTACCATCATGGTAATATTTTCTATGATAATTTCTCATTGTCAACAAGTGACTCAAAAACTGGTTTTTTCTGTCAATTAAACATTTGCCTTGACATTGAAAATCCGTCACGAAAACATTTACCTATACAATGTCAATAATGCCTTAATTATGACATTGTACAAACGTCATTAAATTATGCTATTTGACACTTATTTATAGCCATTGCAGTCTGATTGATGACAATATTCCAATGTCATATAACTACATCTCATGACATTTGTGAAATGTCAAAAAAATGCTTTTAATGATGGATAACTATTTGTTTCATACCTGTTATTACATTTATAATTCCTCTAATTTTTTTTACGCAAAAAAATATACAAACATAAATGTGAACTTTCATATATAACAATAGAGTTTGTAATGTTAATACAAGAAAATTATATACAACAAAGCTAGTAACCGAATTTTGGTTAAGTCATTTATAGAACTAGTAATTACAACTAAAAGAATTAAACTCAATACATTAATGTAAAAAATAATAACAATATACATAGGTTATATATACGTTGATCTTGATATTCACATTCTCCATATCATTTTGTTGTCTACATTTATACTCAAAACCTCATTTTCGTCACACAAATAAGCTTCAAATCAAACTAAACAAAAACAATACATAAAGTCACAATATAACTACATAAATAGACTCCAAATCAAACTTTAATAACATAAATAACCTCGAGATTTAAATCATTCTTCAAAACTACAAAGCTAACAAACTTTTAACGTTGAATCTTGACATAAAAAAGCGTCATAGAAGCTAATAAACTTGTAACTTGTCCAAACTTTTTTGGAAAATAACAATTAATCAATCAAAATATAATAAACAACACATGAATTTTGCTTAAAACATTATTTCCAAAAAAGTTGGAATACTCACAACAGGCTTACTATTTAGACTTGAATTTATCACAGTAAATCGATGTCAACAACTATTTCATAGATATTGTAATCATTATTAAAAGAAATTAAATCTTACAAAAAAAAAAAAAAATCAATTCAAATAAACATGTGGTTTT
>NW_028326303.1:0-28991 GCF_027475165.1 Benincasa hispida
CGATCGTTTAGCAACGGCTTAAAGAAGCATGCGTGTGCAGTTGGTAGAACGATGGCTAACATTCGAGGAATCAGCCGATCGTTATACTTTATCGGAGCTAAACGATGCATCAAGTTACGATGCGATAGCACTACGCGATCGTTTACGCACTATGCGGCACTAAGCGATGCATCGAGTTGCAAGTGAAGCACTATCTATCGCATACCTTTGTCGCGGCATTTTGGCGTGTTTAATCTATGCAATGGCATTAAACGATCATATTTCTTTTTGCACACGCTAAACTAGTCGGCTTCATGAATTAGACTATGGAGCTAAGTGATCGTATAGTAAATTGTTCGTGCTAAACGATGGACCTGCACGATAGTGTGAGACACTAAGCGATTGTGTAGCTTCCTTCGGCACTAGATGATGACACTATGCGATAGAAGGAAAATACTACACGATCGTATAACTTTGCTAAACGATCAAGGATTTATTAAACGATCTGGCAAAATGCAAGACAATGGTCGTCATTGCTAAATGATGAGAACCAACGAGATGTTGAACATGTGCAAGGGCTGCCGTTTCGATCGGTTCTTTTGTGGTCTGGTCTGGTTCAGCTTCGAATGGTTCTTGGCTGGTCCGGTTGAGACGGTTCGGGTCAGGTTCAAGCTACTTGATTTTGTTTTGGAGCGGTTTGATAGCGGTTTGGAAGCTATTTTGTAATAATTAGGTTTGGGCATTTAGCTTCTGTTCCAGAAAATCAGCCTCTGTTCTTATCGTCATTGAGCTTCAGTAGCTAAACGATCGTTTAGCTTCATGCGTTAGACGATGTGAAGAAAAGCTAAGCGATCATGTAGCTTTGGGCATTTATTGTAAAGGTATTCTGCGTTAGACGATCGTGTACCTGTGGGAGCTAAACGATGCGTTCAATTTGCTATACGATAGCATTAAGCAGTCATTTAGCTTTGGCTTGGGAAATAAACGATACATTGAATTTACTATACGATGGTACTATGCGATCGTTTAGCAACGATGCACTCTAAACGATGCGATGAAGTGCTACACGATAACTTGAGCGATCGTTTAGATGCAGAGCTAAGCGATCGTGTAGACGAAGTGCTAAGCGATGCATATAAGTTTCTATGCGATGGAACTAAACAAATCGCTTACCTACGATGCTAAACGACGGGATGATGTTCTATACGATGGAGCTAAGCGATCGTTTAGCTACGGCGGAAACTAAACAATGACATGCAGTGCTAGACGATGGTGTTAAGTGATCGCTTGGTTCTATAAGATAGAACTAAGCAATAGTTATGAAGAGCTATACGATAGCCCTGAGCTATCGCTTACTACGATCGTTTATCTTTGATCGGGAGCTAAACGATGCGTCGAGTTGCTATGCGATAGCACTACGCGATCGTTTACCTCTATGTGGCAGCTAAGCGATGCGTCGAGTTGCTATGCGATAACACTACGCGATCGCATACCTTTCCGCGACAGCTGGGCGATGTGTTGAATGCTATGCAATGGTATTAAACGATCATTTGCTTTTTGCATGCGCTAAATGATCGGCTTCATGCATTAGACAATGGGGCTAAGCGATCATGTAGTAAATTGTCCGTGCTAAACGATGGACCTGCGTGATAGTATGAGACACTAAGCGATCGTGTAGCTTCCTTCGACACTAGACGATGACACTATGCGATAGAAGGAAAATACTACACGATCGTATAACTTTTCTAAACGATGAAGGATTTACAAAACAATCTGGCAAAATGCAAGACGATGGTCATTATTTCTAAATAATGAGACTTAGCGAGATGTTGAACATGTGCAAGGGCTGCCGGTTCGACTGGTTCTCTTGTGGTCTGGTCTAGTTCAACTTCGAATGGTTTTTGGCTGGTCCGGTTCAGACTTGGCTGGTTCGGTTGAGATGGTTCGGGTCCGGTTCAAGCTACTTAATTTCGTTTTGGAGTGGTTCGAGCGGTCCAGGAGCGGTTCAGAAGCTGTTTTGTAATAATTAGGTTTTGTTTGCTTGTTTTTTCGCCAAAACTAAAACCATATAAGTGCGCGTTTAATTATTTATGCATTTGATATATGTTATAATTAAATAAATCTTATATGTGCATATAATATGCCATTTAGATTTAAAATCCCACCATAGAAAGCATGTTACATGCATTGAAAGTATGTTATAATTGTTATAATATATATTATGCATATTAGGGTTTCTTGTATTTAATATAAATGTTATATTAAATGTTGAATGCTGGGGGTTATTAAAACCAAGGTTACAAACTCAACTGGTATATAATCCTGTGTAAGGCTAGGGGTACTTAAGTTTACGGGTTACGGAACACCTCCTAACTGGGGATTATGGCTGAATTATTGAGCGTTGATAACCGGTTTTATATGCATACGCGAGTGATGTGAGGTAATAAAATGGTTTATCACCTAGACATCGTAGGTTAAAATCCAATTATAAGAGTTATACTTGGATAAACCACATAGACTTAGGGTTGTTTTATTAGCCGAAAAGAACCTAAGTATAAATCTACCCAAAATATAACACTTCAGTGGCAGTTTAATAACTTTTATATGATAGAGTTATTAGAAAACTTCAGTGGGAGATTAATAACATATAGATACATTATTTTTTTAGCTCTCACGTCTCTAAGAGTTCACAATCTAGATTTAAGCGATACTTCGTGTCACCCTAGAAGTGACCTCCATTCGGAAAGTATTTTTTAGCTTAAATCTAGATTTTGGTGACTAAGAGGAAGTTGTTCAAATATAAGTCTATTATATGATATATAGATTTCAACTGCCACGTCTCCACATTCTTTATACCGAGAGACATATGACGCTTCGTGTCACCCTGGAAGTGGCCTCCATTCGGAAAGTGTTTTGTATGAGTCAATATCAAGGTAAACGGAGGAAGTAGTTCATAGTAAGTGGGTGAAGGATATGTGTCAATATATTCTACGATCTCCTCCATTAGTCTGAACCGTGAGATTCCTATGTTGCGCCTGCTGGTTTGCTTTAGGCGGCCCTTTGCTAGTCGTTTAGCGACGACTATCCCCTCAGATGGTTGTAACATAGGATTCGGAACAACCCAGGCTTCAGTTAAATGAATAGAGTCTTATAGTTCCGTCTTGGATGTTGTCTTCTATTTCGGAGGCAAATTCATACCGTCCTATAGGATCTAAAAATGGTGGGTCACACTTACAACAATTACTAAGTTGTTAGTAAAGATATTGACCAAAAACGATAACTAAACGACTATAAGAATAAGAGTTATTTCGGAGACAATAGGAATAAGAGTTATTCCGAGGAGAGTGTTTGGTCAAAATTGTTTGTTTTAGTGAAGGAGTATCTGACTGCCCCACGGTAGCACATATTCTGACTCACTAAAATATCGTTGCAAATAAATAATGGTTATGGGTACATTATTACTTTTTGCTAAAACATGACTTTGGATTTAGTTACAATTTGCTAATTAGAATTTGTTTTAATTTTATTAGCATGTCAAATTCTAGTATACTCACTTCCGATGTACATAACAGTAAAATCAAATCAACAAACAAATTACTAGTGGTTGATTATACCAAAAGAGTTTTAACAGAGGATTGTCCTTATCTCCTAACTCATCTGAAATTATGAATTATGTATATGAGAATGTTGAATTCTAACAACAAGATAAATATGATTTACTTGTTATCGAAGCATGTTTGGTGGAAAACGTTAAAATCTGGATAATTGATTCAGGTGCCACTAATCATGTATATACTATCTCATAGGAAATAAGTTCCTGGAGACAGTTGACAAAAGGTGAAACAATCTTTAAGGTAGAGACCAAGGAGATTCTTTCAGCCAAAGCAGTGGGAGATATGAAGTTATTTATATGAGATAAGTACATTTATTTGAAAAAATGTATATTATATTCCTTCAATGAAAAGGAATCTAATTTATGTCTCTTGTTTGCTAGAACAAAATTATAAAGTTTATTTCGAAAATGGTGAAGTGTTCATCAAAATAGGAAATAAAAAGATTTGCTCTGCAAAATTAGAAAATAACTTATACATGTTAAAACCAACTGAGGTCAAAGCTGTTTTGAACATAGAGATGTTTAAAACTGCTGGGACTCATAAGAAAAGGAAGATTTCTCCAAATGCCTATCTTTGGCACTTGAGACTGGATCACATAAATCTCAACAGAATTGAGAGATTGGTTAAGAACGATCTTTTAAACAAGTTAGAAGACAGTTCATTACCACCATGTGAGTCTTGTCTTGAGGGTAAAATGACAAAAAGATCTTTTTCTGGAAAAGGTCTTAGAGCCGAAGTACCCCTAAAGCTGATTCACTTAGACCTTTGTGGGTCTCTAAATGTTAGAGCAAGAGGAGGGTTTGAATATTTCATCAGTTTTATAGATGATTATTCAAGGTATGGTCATATTCACCTAATGCACCAAAAGTATGAAACTTTTGAAAAGTCCAAAGAGCATAAGGCTGAGGTTGAAAACCTATTAGGTAAAAAGATTAAAGTACTTCGATCGGATCGAGGTGGTGAGTATATGGACACAGAATTCTAAAACTATTTGATAGAACATGGAATTCAGTCTCAACTCACAGCCCTTGGCACACCCTAGCAGAATGATGTGGCAGAGAGTAGAAACAGAACCTTGTTGGACATGGTTCGTTCCATGATGAGTTACGCTCAATTACCAAATTCTTTTTGGGGACACACAGTTGGGACTGCAGTGTATATTTTGAACATGGTTCCCTCGAAAAGTGTTTCTGAAACACCTTACGAGCTCTGGAGAGGACGTAGAGGAAATCTATATTACTTTAGGATTTGGGGTTGTCCAGCACATGTGTTGGTGCAAAATCCTAAAAAGTTGGAACACCGTTCAAAAGTGTGCCTATTTGTAGGCTACCCAAGGAAACAAGAGGTGGTCTCTTTTATGATCCTCAGGAAGATAAAGTATTTGTATTGACAAATGCAACCTTCCTAGAGGAATATTATATAAAGAACCAAGAACCTCGTAGTAAGCTAGTAATAAAAGAAATGTCCAGAGAAACGACAAATGTATCAACAAGAGTTGTTAATCGAGCAGGTTCTTCAACAAGAGTTGTTCATAGAGCAGGTCTTTCAACAAGAGTTGTTGATGAAACTGATACTTCACATCCTTCTCAAGAGTTGAGAATGCCTTGTCGTAGTGGGAGGGTTGTGCAACAGCCTGATCAGTACATAGGTTTAATTGAAACTCAAGTCATCATACCAGATGATGGTTTAGAGGATCCATTGTCTTTTAATCAAGCAATGAACGATGTGAACAAAGACCAATGGATTAAAGCCATGGATCTTGAAATGGAATCTATGTATTTCAATTCTGTCTGGGATCTTGTAGATTAACCAGAAGGGGTAAAACCCATCGTTGCACATGGTTCTACAAGAGAAAACGAGACCAAGCTGGTAAGGTACAGACTTACAAAGCTAGACTTGTGGCAAAAGGGTTTACCCAAAGAGAGGGGTTAGATTTTGAAGAAACCTTCTCTCCAGTTGCCATGATAAAGTATATTAGAATACTCTTGTCCATAGCCTTTATGATTATGAAATATGGCAAATGGATGTCAAGACGGCTTTTTTGAATGGCTATCTTGAAGAGAGTATCTATATGTCTCAACCAGAAGGGTTTATATAGCAGGGGCAAGAGCAAAAAGTTTGCAAGCTTAATCGATCCATTTATGGATTAAAACAAGTTCTAGATTCTAGAATATGAGATTTGACGCTACAATCAAGTCTTATGGCTTTGAACAAAATATTGATGAACCCTGTGTCTACAAGAAAATCGTCAATAAAACTGTCGCTTTTCTAGTGTTGTATGTTGATGATATTCTACTCATTGGGAATGAGGTAAAATATCTAGCTGACCTTAAGAGATGGTTGGATTCAAAATTCCAAATGAAAGATTTGGGAGAAGCACAGTATGTTCTTGGAATCCAAATAGTTCGGAATCGCAAGAACAGAACATTGGCATTATCTCAAGCATCTTATATAGATAAGATGTTGTCTAGGTATAAAATGCAAAATTCCAAGAAAGGATCTTTACCTTTCAGGCATGGAATTCACTTGTCTAAGGAGCAGAGTCCTAAGACACCTCAAGAGGTTGAGGAGATGAATCGAATTCCATATGCATCTGTAGTTAGGGAGTTTGATGTATGCAATGCTGTGTACTCGTCCCAACATATGCTATGTCGTAGGAATTGTCAGCAGATTTCAGTCCAATCCTGGTCATGACCATTGGACTGCTGTTAAAAACATTCTCAAGTATCTTCGGAGAACGAGAGATTATATGCTCATGTATGGTCCTAAGGATCTGATCCTTACTGGATACACTAATTCTGACTTTCAGACCGATATTGATTCGAGGAAATCAACTTCGAGGTCAGTATTCACTCTGAACGGAGGAGTAGTTGTGTGGAGAAGCATCAAGCAGAGTTGTATTATGGACTCCACAATGGAAGCTAAGTATGTTACTGTAAGCAAATCAGCAAAAGAAACATAGCTGATCCATTTACGAAGGCCCTCTCGGCTAAAGTGTTCGAGGGTCACCTAGTAGGACTAGGTCTACGAGTTTTGTATCACTAGGGCAAGTGGGAGAATTGATGGGTATTGTGATGCCCTAGTTTATTGTATTTGTACATTTTATTCTCTCCATGTAAACTCAACATTGTATATATTTGTATATTTGAACTGAGTTTTAGTCCAAGTGGAGTATTGTTGGGTTTTATGTCCTAAAAACTCGCAGTTTGTAAAATGATAAACATTTTCTATTATCAATATACTTGTTATTGATCTCATAAATTGTATGAAAGTCTAAATCCAATAAACTAAGACCCATGACTATTGTATGAGTACTTGAACTTTATGTGGAGACATAAGAGTGGATCGGGTTCGAGTAAATAGTCAAAATGATCTATGGTACATGAATGAGGTTGGGTACCTTATTCTGGTAACACCATTGGATGCGGCCTACTCTGTAGTTGTTACAAAGAGTTGTAAAGTGCTACATACGATGTGATCCTAATTCGTACATGTTATGACATGAGGAGTCGGGGCGTCCTATGCAATGAGTTTGCATAAGATCAGGACCAAGAAATAAGTCACTCTTACTTTATAACATTGTTTACTATTTAAGACTGACTATTTCACCTAGATGACCTAGGTAACTCGATCTTAATCTTGAGCTAAGTATGAACTCCTATTTATTCGTTGAGGGTTGACTCAACAGTGCTGGCTCAATAAGACTCCCATTTCAGGGGTAAGATCGGATAGATAGCTGGGGACATAGGGTGCAAGACGGAGTTCACACCTACCCGATTTAGGGATAGGAAAAATGTTGTTCTCTCAAGTACTGAATCCAGGTCTTGAACAAAAGGCCCCACCCTCTCTTTGGGCTGAGAGAGTTTGGTTTTGTGATTGGATCACGAACCAGTTGTTCATTAGAGGATCAGTAGGGACTTGAGGAATAAAACGTAATCTTTGGGGTAAAATAGATATTTGACCTAGCCGTTATTACGAACAACCTGTGAAAGGTCGACTTACTGATTATGGTTAAATCATGTGGACATAATATATCTACAGTGAAGGGAGTGTAACTATGGGCTTTAGTAGAATGACCCATTAGTTAACGAATGAGGATTAATTTGGTCTAATGAGTTTAGCCAATTAATCTCGGATCGTTGGAGCTCATGATCTGTAGGTCCGCGAGGTCCACCTACTAACTCGTAACGGACTAGCTCTAGAATAGCGTGATAAGTTAATTTGAAACATTCAAATTAGAATTGATGGAATTAGTAATTATATGAGATATAATTATATGTTTAATTTTAGAATTAAACGGAATAGGAGAATTTATATATTTAAATATGATTTAAATATATAAAGATGGATATGTATTAAAATTAATTTAATATTTGATATTAAATTAATTAAGTTTTATTTAATAATTAGTTTATGAAATTAATTATTTTTTCATTTTTTAAAATCAAAATAGATTTTATAAAATCAAATTTTGATATTTAGATAAAATTGGAAAAGTAAAAACCAAAAACACACAAAATGGAAAAAAAAAAAGTTTTTCCATTATCCATCACCAAGTAGCTCACTCAAATGGCATTATCATTGCCTTGTCTTCTCCAACCATGAACAGCAACTCATGCAACTCTTTTCTTTACATGATGATCTGCAATATAATAAAGAGATTGGAGTGAAAATCGGGCATGCAATCTATAGACATTTTTAAAGAAAAATTGGTTTGAAGAAAGAGTTCTCCAGCTGATTTTCTGCAGTGAGCATTTCTCCTTCTACCCTTGATTCAAGCTTGTTTTGAGTCCCATAACTCAATCTAGAGCACCAATAGAATAGTGAGGAAGATCTTGAGGTGGTCTACAACAAGATTTGGAGAAGATAGCAGCTGGTGAAGGAGCTTTGAAGAAGTTCTACAAGAGGTATGTCTTGAAACTCACTTTTTTTTTTTTTTTTTTTGGCAAAAGCATGCTTTATATTTTGCCAAAATTAGTGAATTTGAGTGCTTAGATGATCCTTGTGCTTCTGCTACTGTTGATAAAATCCTACATTTAAACTTTAGTTTAATTTCTTTTGAATATTTCAAAGAAAATAAGACATGAGTTGAATTGGAACAAGATACATTTATTCATAAATACTCATCAATCATATTAATGAATTATCTATGAAATCAGACTTATGCTTTCTAATATAGGACCACTTGGGTCAA
This sequence comes from Benincasa hispida, assembly GCF_027475165.1. NCBI lineage: Eukaryota > Viridiplantae > Streptophyta > Magnoliopsida > Cucurbitales > Cucurbitaceae > Benincasa > Benincasa hispida. The sequence continues at coordinate 8,788 of NW_028326303.1, forward strand.
AGAAAGAAAGTCGAACATTTGCTAGATAACCTTATCTAATAAGGTTTAATGACACACCTGCATGAAAAGCAAGGCTTTTGCCAGGTAATAATAATTTAACTCTAAGTCTAACTCTTAAAGAATTACTCATAACTATCATTTCTAAAAACAAAAGTCATGTATCCTTCAGAAAAATAAAACCTGTCTTTATTTTTTAATTCATTAATCCTCACACTCTCACGGTTGAGTAGTAAATGTGTTAACTTTTAACACACAAAAATGTGTTTATCTAATGTTGAACATATTTTCAAACAAAAAAACATTTGAAAATATGTCTAATTACCAAAACTATTCATACATTATGAAATATTTTAGTAATTTTTCTTGGAGAAACTGAATGTCTCTCCTGGTGATAAAAGCACTATATAAAAAAAACTTCATTATGTTTTAATGCACAAAAATGCATTTAATTAAAGTTGGACATGTTTCAAAAACGACTTTTGAAAAAAAGCATGCCTTATCACTAACTATTCATACACTGAAATATTTAGTAATAAAGCTTGGAGAAGTTGAATTTCACTTATGGTGATAAAAATACCATATTCAGAAAAATTAAATAACATTTAATGTCTCCCACTACTTTAACTAAGATGAGCATCCTGTTGCCAATTAGTAGAACTATACCACTTATATAAGTATTTGCCAAGATTTATAATCTAATATTAATGAAGAAAAAATCTGATAGTGAATCATTATTCAACTATCAAGATGTGAATTTGTATTCTCCAACATGAATTTAGTAAATTAGATTTACTTATTCTCTTTTTTTTTTTTTTTTTTTGAGACATTTCAAAAATCCCTCAATAACTAACATCACAAACTAATTAGGAAACTTTTTCCTCATTAGCTTTAGTCATTATAATTTTCTTGGAAACCTGATGATACTTAACTTTGTATATCATTTAGCTTCCTATGACTCCAACATACAATATGTTTTGTCATGTTTTTATCTAGACACATTATATGTTATGTAGATAATTACAATAAGCTATCACTGCAAAGTTTATTCATGAACACTTCATGAAATGGCAACAATTCTTTTGAGAACATTTCCCAAATTAAAAGACAAAATTACATTGTTCTTATGTGTTGATAAAAATTTCAATATAATATATTCATCAAAATCTTTTACTTATATTGGTAACTAAAACTAATAGAGAAATAGACATAACTTTGAATTATATAAAATATGTTAATCGATTAAATGCAATTTATTATCCATTCTAATTTAGCAAAGAAATTTAAAGATGAACTCGTGAATTTAAATATGAATCTCATTCATATAAAAGAAAAATTGCTATTTCTATGATACTCCAATGAGTCAGAATAAAAGTCACTGTAGGGCAGTCAGTCATTCCTTCACTGAACTGAAATATTCTCAAACAAATGTTACACCAGAATAACTCCTTATTCCTATAACATCCAGTTACCATATTTTGGTCAAGAAACAATTAATTTAACAATTTCTTGTAAGTATAACCCTTCATTTTAGATTCTAAAGTTTTGTCTCAATGAGCCAACCGCAGGAAAAAACCGATTGGGGCAAAAACTAAAGAATCCTATCCATTTCTGAAGTTTTGGTAAAATTCCATGCAAATCCGTAAGGGGCATAGAAGTAAAGGAGTCTCGAGGCCAAACATGAGAATTTACTAAAAAAAATTAGAAAAAATAACTTTGAAAATGCGACACATTGATAAGGAATTCATAAAAATAATTATATCATGTGATCACACATACACAAAGTCTCACTATCTACGAAAGATATAAAAATCATGTTTTTTGGGTGCAGAAAATCTACTTATGCAATCGCAAAGAATTCTCAATGCCAACATTAGAATGGCATAGTTGAACAAGTTGGTAGCTTTATGCGATAGAGGATGACATGACGTATGGCGATGGAAGTAAACTTAGAGACCAAGTTGGTAGCTGACAAGAAAGCTTCACGGCAGAGTCAATGAACTTCTGACATAAAGTAGGCGGCCCATTAAAGTATGGAAATTAATGCACCTTATCAGCATAATCATTAGTGTGAGAAGAAAAAGTTGCTCCTTGACGCCTATGCAAAAAAAGAAGGATAGCCGATAGCCAAGAGCCAAGACATTAGAGAAAAACTCTACCCAAATTCTTACATAAAAAATACTTCCCCTTAGAGCCTTCGTGAATTCATAAATGAAATCTTAGGATTTCTCTCTAGAAGCAAAAAAGGAACTTCACCTTCAACACGCTCTTTGTGAAACAATCGTCTATAGAGCTGGAGGGAGCAAGAAATTGCATATCACAACTTGATTCTTTATCTCTCTTTTTTCTTCCACGGCTGTTATTTATATTGTGTAAAACATTGAAAGACTTTTGTTTCTCAATATGAATGCATCTACGATTTATCTTTTATCCATCTCCTCAACTTTTACTGTGAGCAACTAATTTCTTTATGGGTTGAGAAACATTGCAGCTAACATGAACTAAGTAAGGCTTAATCGTGCGTTCAACTTGTTTTTTGTATGCTTTATAAATTATTTGAATAAGCTGAAAGATTATTCCAAGTAAATTAAATCTAGGTTTGAAAAGGCCAAAGATTTAAACCTCATAAAACAAGAAGAGAGCATCTTTATAAATAAAGAAAAGTCTTTTGCATCAAATACTCATTACATGCATCCTAGAGATAGGATATGGTGGCTATACACTGAGAAGTGTAGGCTGTAATTTTAGAGTAGTTTGCTTGAATGCATGATTTTTGCATTTACTTAGGAATGATAGTGAATATTTTTCTCAACCTTACCTTTATTTATTCGAATCTTGTAGTTCTCGTACAGACTATTCACTTAGATTATCGCATTCATCACTCTTTATTTTAGCAATAGAATATGATCAAAATCATCACATATCTAGTAAACACCTCACGTCAAGATCGAAACAATATTTGCCAATGCATATATAGAACACAAGAGTTCGACCCTGGACTCACCGGGACTCTAGTTGGATTTATACTTGGGTCTAACTAGGTAAAACAATGCGTTAATAAGACATCACATAGCACTCACTTCATTGCATATTTAAAACAAGTGCCCTCCCCCTCTTGAAGAACCTTCTCTCCCCATTCTTCCCATCGCACCAAAGCTATCAATGCCTCCCCCTTCCCCAAAAATAACACAACATACTCTGGTCCCTGAGGAGCTGGCCCCAAACGTCCAACCAATCATTCCCATTTCTGATGACCCAAGCCTACCATCTCCTACACTTAAGGTAGGTGGAGGATAACGCATTGGTGAGGCTAGCAGACACCAAGTTGAAAAAAGAAGCCAACATCAGAACTCCAACGCATCTAAAGAAGAAGTTGACCAAGAAGTTGACGATTCATAATGTAGAATAAACCCTCATTTAAACGATTTTGTTTCAAAAAATATGAAGAACGAAGATGCAAGGAATTGACTCTAATACCAATTGAAAGGATCAAATCTTGCAGCGAAAGCATTCTCTTGCGTGAGATCGCCTTGCATCCCGCGATTCAATTTTTATAATAAACAAAACCGTTATACTAGAAAGAATAAATAAACACATAAACTAGCATGCTATTGGGGAAAGGGTTAGAACGATTCTTACCTTTGTAGATTCCCCAAATGCCACGAACAATCCTCTCCAAGGTTCCAACAAACGAATCTCCAAACGATCTTAATCACAAACAACTCCTTGAGCAATCATAAATATTACCACAAGAGTTACCTCATTATTCTCTGGGATTCCAATTGAGGATAGGTGGTATCCAACTATTGGGAGAGGGAGGGGAGAATAAGATTTTAGAGAGTAGAGAGGATTTATGGCTTAGAGAAAATTTTGTACAATAACACTAAGGAGTTTTGTCAGAGTTTCTATGCAATGAGAATTATGTATTCACTACATTCTCAAATGGCCATGGAGAGGTCTTTATATAGAGAAGGACCAAGGATATTTTCCAATATATTTTTCTTTTCTATAATTATTTAAATAACATTTATTTAATTAATTAACTCATTTAACTAAATAACACTTATTCAATTAATTAACCCAATTAAATAACACTTATTTAATTTTATTTGCACAATAATTAAATAACTACTTATACATTAAACCCAATTATATATTAATCACATTAATATATAGTTTCCTCAAACTAATTTGAATAATTCAAATTATCCCTCTTAAATACCCTCTAGTGAGCTAACGAGGGGACCTTATGGACCTGTAGATTAGAAGCTCCAATGATATGAGATTAATTGGTTAAACTTATTAACCAAGTTAATAAATATTCATTAACTGTGGGTACACTCTATTAAAGACTAACAGTTGCACTCTTCTCACTACATATATATTTTTGTATCCACAGATATAGACCAATACCATCAAGTTAGTCCTTCACGAGTGTTCGTAACTTCAACTAAGTGAAATGATCGTTTTGCCCTTGGGTTACCTCTGGCTTCTTAAGTACCAGTGCTCCTCTAAGACCTTTTGGACCAATGAAAGGGTAGGGCCCTTTGCTCAAGTTCTGGAGACACCACTTAAAGGAACACTCATTTACTTATCTTCAGTACGGAAGGAGTGAATTCCATGTTGTATTATTATGTTCCCAGCTCCCCACTCGATTTTGTACCCACAATGGTAGGTATATTGGGTTAGCGATCTGGCCACCCTCACCCATATAAATCAAAGGACAATCCTTCGTGAACAGGAGTTCATAATATAGTCAGGATTGAGACTAAGTCGCCTAGGTCATCATATTGAAATAAGAACCAAACTAGTCAACGGTGTTACATCTAGTGGTTACTATTTTGCGGTCCATTCTTATACAAACTCATTGCGTAGGATACCTCCACTCGTATGTTACCTACACAAACATGTTGGTCATTATGTTTGTATCAAATATAAAGTGGGTCATATCCATAGTGTTGGTACCCAGCCTTATCCCAATACTATAGACCCTTTATGTTGTATCTTGAACATTGATTCTTGTATGTCTTCACATACAGTTCAAGACTCATAAGATAGCCTTGGATGTTAATTTATTGGATTTAGAGTTATTAAGAAAAAATAGACAACAATACAAACAATAATATTTATTGACTTAACATCTATAACACTTTATTGATGATGGTCAATTAATAACATTTACTATCTACGAGTTTTAGGGCATAAAACCCAACAAGCTCCCACTTGAACTAAAACTTTAGATAGTGGATTGTACATAATCCAAAAGGTGGGATAATGCTAAATACAATAAACTAGGGCATCCATATACCCATTACCTATGTCTCACTTACCCTTAGGTTATACAATGTACATGTCTCGTAGACCTAGATTCTTTAGATGACCCTCGAACACTTTAGCCAAGAGAGCCTTTATAAATGGATCGACAATGTTATGCTTTGAGGTAATCTTTATGACGGTCACATCTCTCATTTTCACAATCTCCCATATTAGGTGATATTTCCTTTAAATATGCTTTCCTTATTTGTGACTACGAGGTTCTTTAGAGTTTGCTATTGCCCCACTATTGTCACAATATAAGGTGATGGGCAAGTTCATTTGGAACCACTTTCAAATCACTCGAGAACTTCCTTAGCCAAACTGCTTTCTTTGCTACTTCACAAGTAGCTACATACTCAACTTCCATAGTGAAATCTGTAATGCATCCTTGCTTGATACTATGCCATATTACAGCTCCACCGTTCAGAGTAAACACTGATCCTTACGTGGATTTCCTAGAATCCTTGTTAGTTTGGAAATCAGATTCAGTGTATCCTGTAAGGATCAAATCCTTCACTCCATACACCAGCTTGTTGTCCCTCATTCTCCTAAGATACTTGAGGATGTTCTCAACCGTTGTCCAGTGGTCTAACCCTGGATTGGACTAGTGCCTACTAACAATTCCCACTGCATAATAAATGTTTGGCCTAGTGCAGAGCATGACATACATTAAGCTGCCCACAGTTAAGGCATGGGGAACACATCTCATATCCTCAACTTCTTGAGGTGTCTTAGGACATTGTTCCTTAGACAAGTGAACCCCATGCCTGAAAGGTGACAAACCCTTCTTAAAGTTCTGTATCGAATATTGAGTCAGCATTTTATCGATATAAGTTGCTTGAGGCGAAGCTAGCGTTCTGTTTTTGCGATCCTTGATGATTTGAATCCCAAATACATATTACACCTCTCGCAAATCTTTAATTTGAAATTGGGCTGCCAACCATTCCTTAATGTCATTAAGGCATCCTACATCATTTCCAATGAGTAGGATATCATCCACATAAAGTATTAGAAAAGTTACTTTATCCTTAATGATTTTTTTATAGATACAAGGTTCATCAATGTTTTGATCAAACCAAAAGATTTAATCACTGTATCAAGTCTAATGTTCCAAGATCGGGATGCCTGTTTCAACCCATAAATGGATCGATTTAGCTTGCAAACTTTTTGCTCCTGACCTTGGACTATGAACCCCTCGAGTTGAGACATAAAGATATTCTCCTCAAGATTTTCATTCAGAAAAGCAGTCTTGACATCCATTTGCCATATCTCATAGTCATAATATGTGGTTATGGAGAAGAGAATTCTCATAGACTTAAGCATAGCAGCAAGGGAAAAAGTTTCCTTATAGTCAACCCCTTCCTTTTAGGTATAACCCTTTGCTACAAGTCCAGCTTTGAAGGTTTATACCTTTCTAGCTACATCTTTATTTATTTTGTAGATCCATTTACACCTTAGGGGTTTGAATCCTTCAGGTAAATCTACAAGCTCTCATACTGAATTGAAGTGCATCGACTCCATTTCAAAGTCCATGACTTTAACCCATTGGTCCTTATCTGCCCCATTCATTGCCTGTGTATAGGAAAATGGATCCTCAACACCATCATCTGATATTACAACCCAAGTAACGGTCAGCCTGTATCATAACCCCCCTTCTCACTGCGTCGAGGCTCTCTTAACAACCGAGAAGGATGAGACTGACCTATAGTGTTGGCTTCTTCATCAAAAGTTGATAAAAGACCATCTTCATCAACAACCCTTCTTGATTCTTCAATAACTTCATTTAATACTACTTTGCTACGTGGTTTATGGTCTCTCATGTGCCCTTTCTCTAAAAATGTAGCATTTCTCGATACAAACACTTTATTTTCTTAAAGGACATAGAACAGACCACCTCTCGTTTCCTTAGGGTAACCAATAAATTTGCACAATCTCGAACGAGGTTCCAACTTCTTAGGATTTGTTACTAACACACGTGCAAAATAACCCCAGACTATAAAGTAACATAAACTCGATTTACGCCCCTTCCATAACTCAAAAGATGTTTCAGAAACACTTTTCGAGGGAATATTGTTCAAGATGTGAACTGCAATCTCTACTGCATGCCCCCAAAACGATAAGGCAATTGAGCATAACTCATCATAGAACGAACCATATCTAATAAGGTTCTATTTTTCCTATCTAATACATCGTTTTGTTGAGGTATACCAAGTGTTGAGAGTTAGGATTGAATTCCATGTTCTATCAAATAGTCCTGGAATTATGTATCCATGTACTCTCCACCTCGATTCAGATCAAAGTGTTTAATTGTTTCACCTAATAGGTTTTCAACTTCAGCCTTATACTCTTTGAACTTTTCAAAGGCTTCAGACTTATGTTCCATTAGGCATAAGTAACCATACCTCGAATAATCATCTATAAAAGAGATGAAGTATTCATACCCTCCTCTAGCCTTCATATTCATTGGACCACAAAGATCCGAATGAGCTCTAAGGGCTCTTTGGCTCTATAACCTTTTCCATTAAAAGGTCTCTTAGTCATTTTTCCTTCGAGACAAGATTCATATGAAGGCAGTGAATCATCTTTTAACTTGCTTGGAAGTCCATTCCTTACCAATCTCCCGATCTTATTGAGATTTATATGGCCTAATCTCAAATGACAAAGGTATGTATCATTGTTACTTGGAGAAATTCTTCGGCTTTTAGTTTAAGTACTAGCATTTTTAAACATCTTATAAAAAGTGCTTTTGATTTAGTTGGTTTTAACACATATAAGTTGTCTTCTAATTTAGCTGAACAAATAATCAGACCATTTTTCAAAATGAACGCTTCAATTGAATTAAAAGAAACACAGTATGATTGTTCGATTAAATAAGAAATAGAAACAAGGTTCCTCTTCATTTTGGGAACAATATATAAGTTTTCCAAAAACAAAAATCTATTTACAAAAGACAACTTAGCAACTCCCACTGCATGAGCTGAAATGGCATCTCCTGTTTCAACCTTGAGCGTCATTTCACACTTTTCTAGCTACTCAAAGGAACTAATTCCCTATAAAGAAGAACAAACATGATTAGTGGCTCCTGAATCAAGTATTCAAGCATCATGGTCATTTTCCACTGAACAAGTTTTCAAGATTAGTAAATCATATTTACCTTCCTTCTCTTTCTTCTTTTTAGCAAGGTACTTGGGACAATTGCGTTTCCAATGACCATCCACATTACAGTGGAAGCATTTGCCGTTGTCAGCCTTAGCTTTTCCATTTCCTTTTCCAGCAGCGGGAGTCTTTCCCTTCCCTCATTTATTTTTCTGGATCTTCTAAGAACCAGAGCTTAAAGAAACAAACTTAGTTCCAAAGGATGAACCCTTATTGAACGTTTTGGAATGGACAACATTTGCCTTTTCTTCTATTGGTCCTTTATCTTTCATAACAGATTAAAAAGTTTGTAACTCGTTTAGAAGGGTAGTCAGATTGTACTATATTTTGTTCACTACTGTATTGCTGCAGAACTGAAGAAAACTCTTTGGAAAAGATTCCAAAATAAAGGACATCTAACTCTATTTGTCTATGACCACACCGTTTATTTCGAGAACATTGAAATGGACCATCAGATTGAGAACATGTTCTCTCAATGATTAGCTCTCTTTCATGTGCACATTATAAATGTATTTAAGGGCCTTGTGCCGAATCTAAGTGAACGGTTGTCCAAACATCTCATGGAGGGAATCCATGATCTGACGTGTAGTCATCATGGCCTTATGCTTATTGGTAAGAAGTCAGACAGATTTGCCAAGATGTAGACTCGAGCCTTGTCATTGGCCTTCGTCCAACGGTCATAAGAATTCTTCAACACTTGAGATGCATTTTGAGGGGGGGCTAAAGGACATTCCTCCATCGAGACAAACCGCAGATCATCAACAACCAAAATCGTATTCAGGTTAGATTTTCACGTCGCATAGTTTTCACCGATTAATTTCTCATTTTTAAGTAAAGGTATGATTGTGGAAGACATGCTAAAACATATAACAATCAATTGATCTTATTAGTTATCTTTTTCATAAAAAATTACTTAATTTATCCAATCAATTTAGCAAAAACACATGCAAGCATAGAACCCTAATTTAAACTATCGGTTTCAGTTTTTGCAACGATACTTCAGAGGTTTAGAGCAATAGCCATCAAAAGATGATCAGTTACTATTTCCCTGAATTGAGACAATCTCAACGAATCACTAATACCAGAATAACTCTTATTTCTATAGTTTTTAGCTACATTGTTTCGGTCAATGATTCATTAACTGACTTAATTCCTCCCGTAAGTGTGACCTTCCCATTTTCATATCCTAGAGGTACGCTTCAATAGGCTACCGAAGGGAAAGACAACTGCTAAAGATTAACCTAAGAAACCATATCCATTGCTGAAGTTTATGTTGTTACGACCCCTATGATGAGGGCCTCCAAAGGGATGGTCCTTCTAGGACGACACAAAGGCAGACCATAGGAATCTAACAGTGCAACCTAATGGAAGAGGCTGTGGGATACGTTGACACGCGTCCCTCTCCCACTTACTATGAATACTTTCCCTATTCACCTTGTCATTGACCCATGCAAACACTCTTCAAAGGGAGGTCGCTCCCAGGGTGACACGAAGTCGAACATAAATCTCACTGTAGAAACTCTTAAGGACATGAGAGCTGAAATTTGATATATTATATATACCAACTGAAGGAACTCATGTGAGGAGAACCTTGAGTGGAAACGAATCATCCAAATTCTATTTGAATACTAAGTTTACAGTAAACATACAATAGATATGCATTCAAAATAAATTACAGCATGCTTTTTCAATAAAAGAGTTCAAGAAATATTACCTTTGAAGAACCTTTTCTTCACGAATCCCTCAAACAGTCAGGAACCCTTTTGAAGACTTTCTTCAAAATAACCTCGAATAGAAACCCAGACACAACCACAATGGAGTCCTCAGTATTCTCAGGGTGAGAACTCAAGAGTGGTGGCCTCTAACTAATTTGGTTTGAGGGAAAGTTTGCGTGGATGAGGTGGATTGTGAATTATCTCAAGAACACAAGAACAAGAACACTTCTATTAGAAACTCTCTATCATTCAACAACCTCAACATAGAATAAAAAATATAACCACTTCTATAAGAACACTTCCATAAAAAATATAACCACCCACTAAAGTGGCTGGAGAGAAAAGATGGGGAATATTATTCAAATAATAATAATAAAATTATATAAATAAATATGATAACTAACTTATCATATTATATTTATATTAAATTATTTGTTATATCAAATATAACATATAACCTATAGGTTTAATATCGTATCACATACGATATAAACTATAGTTTCTTTTCTCTATTATATGACATTTAATATAAATCATATTTATATTAAATTTAACAACTATGAATCACTTGCATAGAAAATATATTTGAATCTCATTCAAATATTTATTTCCTCCCAATAAGCTATAATGTATCAAATATTTTATGACAATTATATCATATATAATTGAAACAATTTATTATATCATATATAATTAAATCTCTCTATTAATTTTAACAATTCAAATTAATCCAAAAATTGATTCTCAACTAAATTCTTTTGAGCTACCAAGGGGACCTCATGGATCTGTAGCTTGAAGCTCCAACGGTACATGAATAATTAATTAAACTCTTTAATTACATTATTCACCATTCATTAACTGTCGGGCACTCCACTAAAGACCGACAGCTGCATTCTTCGCACTATAGATATATTTCTGTGTCTATTGGATATAACTAATCCACAATACGATGACCCTTCACAAATTTCTCGTAAGTTTAGCTAGGCCAAATAATCGTTTTGCCCCTGTAGTTATATCTAACTCCTTAAGTACCATTGATCCCTCTAATGAACAATAGGTCATAGTCCTACTATGACTAAACCCCTCTCGGGTCAGGAGAGGGTGTGGTGCCATATTGTTCAAGACCCGAAATCAGCCCTTAAGGGAGCAATTTATCTACTTACCACTGCTTCAGAGAAAGAGTGAATTCCATTTTGTGTAGCTGTGTTCTCAACTCCCCAATCAGATGAATCCCCAAAATGGTACGCTTTGAGTCAGCGATCTTGTCACTCTCGCCCATACAAATAAAAAAAACTGTCCTCATAGGCAGGAGTTCATAACTCACTCAGGATTCAGGTCATGTTACCTATGTTCATCCTAGTGAAATGTAAGTGTCTATTATGGATAGTGTTATATAATGAAACTAAACATTTCATGGTCCAGTCTTATATAAACTCTTTTATATAGAATATCTCCACTCACATGTCCAATACATGAATGATCAGGATCATATCATTTGTAGCACTTTACAACAATTGTAATACCTACAAAGCGGGTCATCCTCGTAGTGTCACCAGGATAAGGTACCTAGCCTTATCCATTTACTACAGACTATTTAGGTTATCACTTAAACATGATCCACCCGTATGTCTCCAAATACATGTTTAAGTTACAATGATAATCTTGGATGTTTGTTTATTAGCTTGTGGTTAATGCAACTAAAATATCACATATTTTATAGATTAGGTGAATAAAATCACATAATGAGTTTATTCATACAATGTTTACAAACTATAGGACTCTACAAGATTTAGAGCATCAACCCCAACACCAACTTCCTCCCACTAAAGTATTCTAATATTTTATTAGGATTTTATTATATTTAGTTAAAACCCCGGCTAATGAATTTTTCTAAGTACTTTACATACATTTATATTGAATGGTTTAATAATACTTGATTTCATTTATTAAACTCTTTTAATAAAATCAATCATTTATTGTATGCTTATAAAATATTTGTCCAATTCATCTTTCAGGTCGGTTCCCAAATGAAGGTGTTCCATTTTCGTCAACTTAAATACTCCCTCCTAGACAAAAGCTTCCTTAGATTTATGGGAAATTATTCTATAAATTTAATCTCATATTGAAATTCATTTTAATCCTGTTAAAACAAATTAAAAAGATTGACCTATTCCCAATCCCATTAGAAATAACATAAGTCAATCTTAAACCATCTAGATTATAGATTTTAATCACTCTCATTAATACCATAACTCTTTATAAATTAATGAATTATTAAATCTATAAACACATCAAGCATTCGCATACATCATTCCAATATTTATTAGAACAATTTTAATATATATAGTATAACACATGGATATGCTTAGGCTAATCATACATCACTAACATAACTTTTATATTATGGTGCATGAGCATGCTAATTTAATCATGCATCTATAAAATACAACCCTTTATATTTAATCATGATGCACGTACATATTTATCCTAAGGTGGGTATTTTTGAATCTACATGACATACAATATGTAATAAAATTCAAAAAATAATTTAAAACATACATTCAATGCATAATTAAATTAAACAGCAAAAATTGGACGAATTTTGGCACCCTAATGCAAAATTAATTGATTAAAATAATATAACTATTATATTAATTTAATGAATTAATATAAATTAAAAAATATATATAAGAATTAGGTCAAAAGTTGAAGCTGTAGCCAAGCCCTTGCATGCGCAGCCTTCAGTCCATCAATCCTTGGAGTATTGCAACGTTGAGGGTTAAGGAAATCTAAAACAGAAATCTCTATGAGCAGCGGAAGTGGATCGTTCTGAATTCCATTCAGAATGAATACAACAATCACAGTCTAATCGGAAACAAGCAGATTATGCATATACAGAAATTACAGAATGCTACAAGAGTATACAAAGGATAAAGTGTGCATACCTTTGAAGAACAATTCTTCAAGTATCCCTCGATCAGTCTGTAATGCGTCCAAATGCAGCACTCAAATGCAACGAACAGAAAACCAACAACACGAATAACTTGATGCTCTTCGAACCCAATCGAATCCAACTCGATTCACGAACGTATGTAGAACACCACCACAAGTGTTGTCTTCGTATTCTCGGTGTGAGAATCTAGGAGTTGTGGGCTCTGTATGATCTTGGATTGGGGAAGAAAGAAGGTATACAATCGAGTAGATGATCGAGTAAGTGGGAGATATGAACACTATCTATCGTATAGACGATGTACTCGATCGTTTAGATAATGGAATCCTATCGCATAGACTTTGCTACTCGATCGTGTAGCAACAATCAATGAGTAACTATCGTATAGTCAACTCTAGACGATCGTGTATGCTCTCAACGGCTATGGCTTAGTAAAAACTATGTTACTATGATTGAGTCCTCTCTTCCAAAGGGAGTGTGTGGCCACTATGTTAAAGACCCGAAATTAGCCCTTAAAGGAGCAATTTATTTACTTACCTCTGCTTCAGGTAATGAGTGAATTTCGTCTTGTGTAACTGAGTTCCCAGCTCCCCAATTAGACAAATCCCCAAAAAGGTAGGCTTGTTGAGTTGGCAATTGGCCACGCTCACCCATACTAATCAAAGGATCGCCCATAGAAAGACACTCAAGATTAAGGTCATGTCATCTATGATCATTTTAGTGAAATGTAAGTTTCAATTATCAACGACGTAATATAAAGAGAATAATCATCTCATGGTCTAATCTTATACAAACTCTTTGTATAGGACACCTCCACTCGCATGCCTCCACATGAATGATTAGGATCAGACCATTTGTAGCACTTTACAACACTTGTAAATATTTACAAAGCGAGTCGTATCCGTAGTGTCACCAGGATAAGATATCCCTTCTTTATCCTTATACTACAGACGATTTAGGTTATTGCTTAAGGCATGATCCACTTGGATGTCACACATACATGTTTAAGTTACATGAAATAACCATGGATCGTAGTTTATTGAATATGAGTAAATGCAAATAAAATAACATTTATTTTATTAATAACAATGTGTACAAAAGGTTTACAATAAATGCATACTCTATACCCCAGTATCATTGTACAATATACAATAAACTAGGGCATACTCTATACCCCAGTATCATCTCCCACTTGCCCTAGACAAGGTGTCGCATGTCTCGTAGACCCAGACTCTTCAGATGACCCTCGAACACTTTACTTGTGAGAGCCTTTGTAAACAGATCAATAACGTTTTGCTCCGACGCAATCTTCATGATTATCACATCACCACAATGCACAATCTCCCTGATCAAATGATACTTTCATTCAATATGCTTGCCTCTCCGGTGACTCCAAAGTTCCTTAGAATTTGCCATAACCCCGCTGTTATCACAATAGAGTGTGATCGGCAAAGACATATTTGGAACAACTTCCAAATCTGTAAGGAACTTCCTAAGCCAAACAGCCTCTTTAGCTACTTCACAAGCGGCTACATATTCGGTTTCCATAGTGGAGTCCGCGATGCATCGTTGCTTGATGCTTCGCCAAACTATAACCCCTCCATTCAGAGTGAACACTGACCCTGATGTCAATTTCCAAGAATCTCTATCAGTCTAAAAGTTAGAGTCTGTGTACCTGTAAGGATCAAATCCTTATCTCTATACATGAGTATATAGTCTCTCGTTCTTCGAAGATACATGAGAATAGTTTTGACCGCTATCCAGTAATCTAATCATGGATTAGACTAATAACGACTGACAATCCCTACTACATAGCAAATATCAGGTCTAATACATAACATTGCATACATGAGGCTTCCAGCAGCCGAAGCAAAGGGAATCCGTCTCATTTCCTCAACCTCTTAAGATGTCTTAGGACACTGTTCCTTAGAAAAAACAATTCCATGCCTGAAGGGTAATAAACCCCTTTTAGAATTCTATATCAAGTACCTGATCAACATTTTATCAATGTACGATGCCTGAGACAAGGAAAACCTCTTATTCTTACAATCCCGAATGATCTGGATCCCTAGAACATAATGTACCTTTCCTAAATCTTTCATTTGGAATTGGGCAGCTAGCCACGATTTAATGTCAGTGAGAAAACCTACATCATTCCCAATAAGTAGAATATCATCCACATACGATACCAGGAAAGCTATTGAGTTGTTGATGATTTTCTTGTAAACACAAGGCTCATCAACATTCTAATCAAAGCCAAATTATTTGATTGCACTATCAAATCTAATGTTCCACGATCCAGATGCTTGTTTCAGCCCATAAATGGACCTATTAAGCTTGGAAACTCTTTACTCTTGATTTGGAACAATGAAACCCTCTGGTTGAGCCATATAGATGGTCTCCTCAAGATTACCATTTAGAAAGGTAGTCTTGACGTCCATTTTCCGTATCTCATAATCATAAAATGTGGCTATGGATAGGAGAATCCTGATAGACTTCAACATGACAACAGGTGAGAAAGTTTCCTCATAGTCCACTCCCTCGACTTGGGTATAACCCTTCGCCACGAGTCTAGCCTTAAAGGTCTACACCTTCCCATCTACACCTCGTATTCTCTTGTAGATCCACTTACACCCTATAGGTTTTACCTCATCAAGCTGATCCACAAGTTCCCAGACATAATTGAAGTACATAGACTCTATTTCCTGATTCATGGCTTTAATCCACTCATCTTTGTCAATATCCTCCATTGGTTGCTTATAAGAAATGGATCCTCAACTCCATCATCAAACATGATGTTTTGGGCTTCAGTCAAACCCATGTAGCATTCCGGTGGGTTCACAATCCTTCCACTACGTCGAGGAAGTCTCAACTCTTGAGATAGTTGACTAGATGAACCAACATCAACAACTCTTGTTGATCTATCAATCTGTTCAATAACTCTTGTTGAACTCTCAGTAGTCTCACCAGAAATCTCATGTAAAACAAGCTTTTTTTGTGGTTTATGATCCTTAATGTGGTCTTCTTCCAAGAAGATGGCATTTGTCGACACAAACACCTTATTCTCACTCAGATCATAGAAGTGTCCACCCCTCGTTTCCTTGGGGTAGCCTATAAAAAGGTAAGCTTTCGAACACGGTTCCAACTTTTTAGGGCACTAGCGCGTGAACCGGACATCCCCAAATCCTAAAGTCGCATAAACTACCTTTATGGCCTCTCTACAGCTCAAAAGGCGTTTCAGAAACACTTTTCAAGGGAACGTTGTTCAAAATGTAACATGTAGTCTCCATTGCAAATCCCCAAAACGAGTTTGGAAGATAAGCATAACTCATCATAGACCGAACCATGTCCAATAGAGTTATGTTTCTCCTTTTTGAGACACCATTCTGCTGAGGTTTACCTGGGGCCAAGCGTTGGGACGTGATTCCATGTTCTATCATATAGTTCTGGAATTCGAGGTCCATATACTCGACACTACGATCAGATCATAGTGTTTTTATCTTCTTACCTAACAAGTATTCAACTTCAGCCTTATACTTCTTGAACTTTTCAAGAGCATCAGACTTATGTTGTATTAGGTATAGATACCCGTATCTTAAATAATCATCTATGAAAGAGATGAAATATTCATACCTATTAGGATTGGTGTCCTAATTCTCCCGGAGTTTCGTAGTCTATAATCTATATACATTGTTATGAATAAAATAAGAGTTATTTTATTTGACATTTACTCATATCCAATAAACAAAGCTCCATAGTTATTGTATGTAAACTTAAGCATGTATATGAGATATACAAGTGAATCATGCCTTAAGTGATAACCTAAAAATGTCAATAGTATAAGGATTAAGGAGGGATACCTAATCCTGGTGACACTACGGATATGGCCCGCTTTGTAGAGGTTTACAAGTATTGTGAACTACTATAGATGATAGATCCTAACCATTCATGTGAAGACATGCAAGCGGGGCTGTCCTATACAAAGAGTTTGTATAAGATCGGACCATGAGATGACTAGTCTCTGTATATAACGCTATTGATACTTAAGACTTACATCTCACCTAAACGACCATAGGTGACATGACCTCAATCTTGAGTGTTTTAGAACTCCTACCTTTGAGAGCAGTCCTTTGATTAGTATGGGTGAGTATGGCCAGATTGCCAACTCAACATGCCTACCTTTTTGGGGATTTGTCTGATTTGGAAGCTGGGAACTCAGTTACACAAGATGGAATTTACTCCTTCCCCAAAGCAGGGGTAAGTAGATAGATTTCTCCCTTAAAGGCTGATTCCAAGGCTTGAACATAGTGGCCACAACTTCTCTTTGGAAGAGAGAACTCAGTCATAGTAGGACTATGACTTATGTTCATTAGAGGGATCAGTGGTACTTAAGGAGTTAGATGTAACTACAGGGGCATAATGGTTATTGGCCCAACTGTACTTACAAGCGATCTGTGAAGGGTTATCGCACTGTTGATTGGTTGATATGGACACATAATATATCTGTAGTAAGAAGAGTGCAGTTGTCGATCTTTAGTGGAGTGCCTAGCAGTTAACAGATGGTGGATCCCGTGACTAAAGAGTTTAGTCAGTTATTCACGTATTGTTGGAGCTTCGAGCTACAGGTCCATAAGGTCCCTTTGGTAGCTTAATGGATTCAAGTTGATAATCAATTCTTGGTATTGATTTGAAATGTTCAACAAGGAAATTCGATTATATATGATATAATCGATGTGATGTATGAGATATATCAAGTGAAGGATTAATGTAAATGAGATTTATATTAAGTACCATGAAATAGAAAAAGAACTATGGTTTATATGTTTCATGAGATGAAAGATTAAAACTTTAGGTTATAAATATAATATGGTAAGTTGGTTATCATATATATTTATAATAATATTAATTATTGGACATTTATATCTTTTTCTCTAATAACCAATTGAGTGGGAGGTTATTAGTGGTTTCATGGTAACTGTGAGATAAAAGAAAAAATGTTTTCCTAAATTTAGGAGATTTGCTAAAAGTTTTCGTGAGAGTTTCTATTCTCGAGAAATAACTCACTAATCGTTGTCAAGTGAATAGGATTCACTAGACGACAACTAAAGAGAGACTAAACAATCATGGAGTGACATTACACGATAGTTCACTTAGCTGGTCGGCTTCTAAACGATCGTGGAGCATTTACAATACGATCGCCGAGCATTTTCTAAACGATTGGGAATTCGTCTATACGATAGAATTTTGTCACCTCCACTTGCTCAATCATTTACACGATTGTTATTTCTCCGATCTCTTCCTATAACCAAGTCCACACAGAGCCCACACTTCTGGATTCTCACACCAAGAATATCAAGGTAGCCATTGTGGTGGTGTCTTACACAACTCGACTAGGTCGAGGTGTTTAGAGGCCGTTCGTTGTGTTCATGGTGTTTGTATGGTGGTTATTGATTGATCGTACTGTGTTGTGGTCATTGTGTTCGAGCGTTCATGTGTTGCAGTCTTGGAGATTGAACGAGTGTTCATGATCAAGGGAGTTTGAAGCATGAGTCTTCAAAGGTATAGAATATTTCCCTTTATTATCTTGTAAAGCATGCGGTAATTTCATTTTGTGCATGACCATTTAGTGTCCGTTTCTGGACTGTAATTATGTATGTTCAAATACAAATGGAATTTAGAACGATCATTCTGATGCTCATGGAAATCCTTATGTCCGATTTCCTTCAATACCCACCTCGAACTCTGACACTCATCGAACCACAGAGGTCTAGATGTATAAGCTCCAAGGTTTCCTTGGCTCTATAACCTTTTCCAGTAAAAGGTTGTTTGGTCATCTTACCCTCAAGGCATGATTCACATACTGGCAAGGAATATTCTTCTAAACCTTTTAGAAGTCCACAATTCACCAACTTTTCAATGCTATTAAGGTTGATGTGACTTAACCTTAGATGCCAAAGATAGGCATTTTTCTTAGGAGAAATCTTTGGTCTTTTTACAGTTGTCGCTGTTCTGAATATTTCAGTATTAAGCAAGGCTTTTATGACTAACGGCCTTAGTACATACAAGTTATTTTCCATTAAACCAAAATCAATCTCCATACTATTCTTGAAAATAAACACTTTATTCTCAGTAAAAGAGACGGTATAACCTTGTTCAATAAGAAAAGAAACCGAGATTAAGTTCCTCTTGATATGAGGAACTACAAAAACATTATCCAGTAACAGATAACGTTTCTTGTCCAAAAATAACTTCAGCCTACATACAGCAACAGCTGAAACAACCTCACTAGTATCGACTCGAAGAGTCAACTCTCCATTTTCCAACGATTTCCAAGAACTAAATCCTTGGTAGGAAGAACTTACGTGATTAGTAGCACATGAATTAAGTATCCAGGCAGAATCATAATTCTCTACCAAACATGTCTTCAAGATAAATAAATCACATTTACTGTCTTTAGACTTCTTCCTCTTCTGGAGAGTAATGGGATCAATATCAGAACCTAAATAAGCTCCAAGTTCCATTTCAAAGAACAATTCTCATCGGTGAACGTTTCCAGAGTCAGCAACAATTGCTTTCTCTTTTAGTCTCTTAACATTCAAGAAAGAATGGAGGTTATCTTGGGAATTGACACAATTGATTTCTTTATCATCCATCCCTTTGTGCTCAAAAAATAAGAACTGATGTTTAAACAATTCTTGCAACGAGTCCATAATCTTACGTGCAATGACCAAGTTCTCAACCCTTTTGGCCAATGCATCAAGTATGCTAGCCAAAATGTGAAGTCGGGCCATCAAATTAGCCTTCATCCACACCTCATATGCATTACGAACATTTCGCGGTGCATCAAGGGTCAGGATTTGGGGACACTTCTCAAAAATGTCAAACTCGAGGTCGTTTACCACGAAATATGTTTTAAGAGACTTTTTTCAATGTATGTAATCGATCAAATTAAAAGAGGTACCTAATGGAAAATCATACATATTGCTGAAAAAACAAACACATTGAGCTACATTAGATTTTAGCAAATACTCTTGAAAAACAAAATCCAATATGGTTTAGCAAAATCTAAA
>NW_028326304.1:0-28844 GCF_027475165.1 Benincasa hispida
AACTTCCTTCCACATCATATGAACCAGCTGCTGACTTGACACTGACCTGCCATATGATTGCCACATAACTGATATGCAACTTTGACCAGGTAATCGTGGATCTAGTCCACGACTTCTTAACTCGTGTACAGGGTACAAGAGTTAGTGGTCCTAAAAACCCCACCTCTTCCTTCTCTGATCAGTTTATTCCTCATCTCCAACATATTTCTTTCTTCCTCTCTGCCCCAACCTACCACCAGCCATCGTCCATTGCCCGTCATCCGCTCCATCGTCTGTCATTCTCCATGCCGCCGCTACTGTGCTACCATCAACCGTATGTAATTTTTTTCTTCAATATATGAGATTGTGACTTGAATATCCATAGATCTAGTATTTTGTTTAGATGTATGTATGAAAAACTAGAGATTTGTACTAGTTTTATTTAAAATGTGCGAGATCTAGTGTGTAAAAGTTGTTTTTCTAAGATTTCGTATTTGTATGACCGTTATAATGGATTTGAAATTTATTTTTTATGTTGTTTGGGTTTGGATTTGAAAATTTGGATTTTTTTTTTTAATTTATTATTTCGGATTGTGGCTTGGTAGTTATTTTAGATTGCTTGGGCTGTAGTTTGTTTGATTTTTTTTTCAAAGAATTAAACTGATCTTGAATTTGAGTTTATGATTCTTTTAAGAAAATTTTTTTTGGATTGATCTTGAATTTGAGTTTGAATTATCTTTTGGATTGATGTTAGATTGGGCTGTTACACTAATATTTTGTCAACTATAATAGTTGTAAACATTTGAGTTAATATGTTATTGCTCCTGAAAATTTAGTCATTCTTGAACCTAGAAATGCTGGGAATAGTAATATTGATGTAAAACTTGATGAGTTATTTGGAAACGATGGAACTGCAAAACATGAAAATGAGTTAGTACCGTCAGAGATGTTCACCCAAATAGATTAGGATGTTACTAATTCAATTTGTGAACAATGGTCGACATTAGAGAAAAGGAGTAGATGTGTAGATAATTCTAGTTTAATACAAAAAGAAATGTTATTTGATACTAAAAAAGATCTATACTGGCCGTATAAAAGTATTGCGTGACAGAATACTATCATATTTTTATAGTAGAATCGAACCGAGATATTTGGTATATGAGATGCAAACAGTGGAAGGATGGTTGTGATTAGAAGTTATGGGCTTGTCGGCATAAAACTCATGGGATGTTTGAAATTACTAGACTTAAAGGGGAGCTCTCATGTTTGTACACAGAATTGACACAAGATCATTCAAAACTTGATTTGAATTTTATGAGTTTTAAAATTCAAAAAATGGTTAAAGCTGATCTTGGGGTTCCTATGGCCTTAGTCCAAGAAGTAATTAAAAAATAATATGAGTATAATGTTAATTATAGACGTGTGTGGCAAGCAAAGAGAAAAGTATTAATTGTTATGTTTGGTGATTGGGAGAAATCGTATTCAGAGCTTCCGTATTGGTTGAGTGTTGTCGTGCATTACAATTTTGGAACACGATCGAGTTATATTTTCTTCCATTTGATGTGCCAGGTATGACTAATTTTTGTTGAGTTTTCCAGTCATTCGGTCCTGTAAGAGAATGGTTCAAATATTGTAGGCTATTAATTTAGATTGATGAAACTCATCTTTACGAAAATTATTGATCACCTTATCTATTTATGCAAACGGGCATATATTTTTCCTTGCTTTTGCTATTGTTGAAGGAGAAAACCCATCCAGTTGGTCGTGGTTTCTGTGGATATCGTGTGAATATGTTACCGAGCGATATGGTATTTGCTTGATTTTTTATAGACAAAGATATTCTTACTGTAATTAACAACGAGGAAATAGGTTAGAGTAAACCTAGAGATAAGTGATGCACTCGATCGTGTGGACATATATACAAAATATACCATGAGAAAGCTTAAGAAGTGGGAAAACGAGCATTTGCACATACAATGACATATATGAAGGATCTCTTAACGAAGAGCATCCATGAGCACGTTCAGATCTTTCCGATTTTATTGTGACCGAAATTCCACACACACATTCTAATCAACAGTTATGCAAAATATACTAATTAACGACATGATTTGATAAATAAAATACAAGAGATTGAGTTCTGATAACTTGTAGAAATATAAGTTATTACAGCTCAAATTAGTAAAACAATGAGAGAAAGCGATGGTAAAATAGGCAATATCATGTCTGAAAATGCCAAACTAAAAGGAATTGTGATCGCAAGTGCTCATCGCATAAAAGTAGTTAATTTACCTATTTTATGTAGATACAATGCGATGGCGCATATGAAATTGCGATCCAAGAGCACAATGCGACAACGCGCTTGAAGTTGCAATCGCAAGTCATGCGATCGTGAGAAGTTTATTAAAAAGTGATCGCATAAAGACCTCGCATCAAGATGACAACATAATAAATCATGATGGGACGTAAAGCTGATAACGGTCGATTTCGAATTCAGTTGACAAACCGTTAAAAGCCACACTGTAGTAGGTACATTGAACTTTCAGTGACTTTTAAATGACACAATAGAGTAGGAAAATTAATGCCGCCTATCATTGCAATTATTTGTAAGAAAAGCTGCTTCACCTTGAAATCTATAAATGCCGAATGCCACCAGAGAAAAAGGGGTCAATCCACGCTCATACATATACATATACATAGAGGACAGAAAGAGTAAGAAGATGAGGCGAAGCCAAGAGAAATCGCTCCCGGACAGATCGAGAGATTGCCGAAAAGCAATACAAAGGAGAGAGGGCCAACCCTTGCGAGAGCAAGAATTCACAACTAGAATGGAGTTGAAGTGATAAAGAGTAGTGTAAAAGGCCACGGGAAGCAAGACATTGCTTACCGAACTTGTTATCTCTCAAATCCATTTGTTATTTTGTATTCGACACTTTATTTGCAGAAAATGGAAACTTCATTTTGATTTCTGTTCAATCTCTCCACACCATGCATGAGTAGCTAAATTTCTAAATGGGTTGAGAAGTACTTAGCTAGCAAGACTTAAGATTTACATTTTATGCGATCATCTTATCTTATGTATGCATCATTCACCCTTTGGACATACTTGAGAGAGTAGTCTAAAGATAGAATCTAGGCTTGAGAGAGAGATTAGAATCTAGGCTTGAGAGAGTCGGATTAGAATCGTATAAGCAAGACTAGAAACTTAGACATAAATTCTATCTACTATTTACACATCGTATGCGCCCTAGAAATAAGAATGATGGTATGCGGTCACCTTGTCTTATTTTGCGTCATTCATCATTTGGACATACTTGAGAGAGTAGTCTAAAGATAGAATATAGGCTTGAGAGAGTCGGATTAGATCAATAAGCAAGAATAAAAACTTAGACATAAGATCTATCGACAGGTTTCGCATATACATCGCATGCGTCCTAGAAATAGGAATTATGGCATTCTGCATTGATAAATGTAGTACTGTTATTTGTATATAGCTTGATCGCATAACTTGTGCACAGTCTTGGAAAATGTTAGCTAAACCCCTTCTTAACCCATCATCGTATACTTATTGTAACTCTACACTTTCATCGCTCTGTGTTCAACTTCGTCGCATAGAAAAATCTAAATCAAAACACTATCCACTTCTTTTTCACCACCTCTATAGAATCAAAGAGTCTGTCGCATATCTATTTAGTAGTCCCCGTGTTCGACCCTGGACTTACCAGGAACCTAAGAAGGCTTATACTTGGGCTTTGTTAGGAAAACTTGCATGACCATCGCATAACACACTCCATCGCATAACACATATCATCGCATACTCACACCATCGCATCATAATTCTACGCATCAAGTTTTTGGCACCGTTGCTGGGGACTACGGTATAGATTGCGCTAACATCAAACCTCTTTGATCTTTACAGCTTTCGACCTCTGTGCATTGCCATTCCTTCGGTAAAGGAAGAAGCAAGTGTCACATGAGTGAAAGACATGCTCCTAAGCCCAACTACGACCTAGAGATTGAAAGAACATTTCACAGACGACAGAAAGACAGACGTCGACAACAAAGAAGAACTCACAGAATGGCTGAACAACCTGAACAACAAGCCGCAAATGAAAACAACATGATGGCAAATCCTATCCTACTGTCAAATGATCGCAATAGACCCATCCAGGACTATGCGTCACCAAACTTGTATGATTTCTCCCCAGGAATCATGAGACCAGCATTGGATGGATCATGGTTTGAGATGAAGCCAATATGTTACAAATGATACAAACAACAAGACAGTTCAGAGGTCGGCATGGTGAAGACCCGCACGCCCATCTATGAAGCTTCATTGAAATTTGTAACACTTTTGTGTTCCCTAATATCTCTACAGAAGAGGTTTGACTCACACTATTTTCATTTTCACTATGCGATCAAGTAAGAAAATGGGCATACTCTCTTGAACTAGGAGAGATAATTTCATGGGAATAAGTTGTGGAGAAGATGAAGAAATATTTCCCCCTATAGAGAATGCTAGAAGAAGGAAATTGATCACCAATTTTGAATAAGAAGAAGATGAATCACTCAGTGACACATGGGCGAGATTCAAGAGATTAGTGCACGACTGGCCACACAATGGATTGTTGGATTGCCTCCAAATGGAGATCTTCTATCATGGACTAAATTTTGCATCGCAGACGGCTGCAATGTGGCAACAGTAAGAGGTCTACTAGACAAAACGTATGATGAGGCAAAGAACATTCTTGATCGCATCTCGAAAAACCACGAAGATTAGCAAGAAAGTGATCAAGGAGTAAAACCCAAATAAGGTAACACAAGTAATGGTGCCATCACATCTTTGCAAAAGCAGATGAATGCGATGATAAATTTATTATAGGGCATCACAATAAACAACCCCAAAACGCAAAGAGGGCAAGTCAACGTGATAGAACAGACAAGCACCAACTGTGCTATATATGAAGAATTGCATTCGGTTGAAGAGTGTCCACGAAATCCACAGTCAATATACTTTGTCAAAAACAACCCTTTTTCAAACACGTACAACCTCGGGTGGTGAAACCACCCTAATTTTGCATGAAAAAATAACCAACAACAAGGCTATCAACCTATGGCACAAAAAGAAGGACCACAAGGATTTTTCCAAAGAACTAATAGTCAACAGCAACAACAAGGCAGCAACTCTCAAACACCACCATCATCCTCTTTGGAGAATTTGTTAAAACAGTACATTCAAAAAAATGAAACAATCCTCCAGAGCCAAGCGAAGTCCATTCGCAATTTAGAAATCTAGATAGGACAAATTGTGCTTAGTCATCAGTCTGCACTCGAGCCTCGTCGCTCACTATTCGTGGGTTTCGACTGACCAGATCCTGCCAATTAGACCACGCTGCTCGCCATCGCGTCGCCCCTTTCAATCGATCGTTCCATCCGCGAGCAACGAGAAGCTCTCTAGCCGCCGTTGCGAGCCACTCAATGGATCGGACGCTGAGCGACCACCGTGAGCCTCCATCCAATCGAGCCGCTCGTCCAAATCCCCTTTAGTCGCGCGTCCGCCACTCTAGCCGCAAGTCCGCCGCCCCAGTCCCACAACTGCCGGTCGCCGTCATCCCTGCCGAGTCGGGTCCGCTTTGGTCTTTGTTGGAATCTTGGATTAAGGGTAAGTGTAAATTGTTTTGGTTGGATTTCTTGAGGATTTTGAATAGTCACTAGAGTTTGGCCTTGATTTGTTGGTACTCGTCATGTTTTGGATGTAGGCCAAAATTTTAGGTTGTTAAAGTTGTTGTCCAATCGATTAAAGGGGCAGTCGACGAATCTTGGTGAAGGGTAAGGCTCCAAACTTATGTGGGTTGTTAAACATGTTGTATGTTTATGAACTACTCGATTTAAGTTTGACTAAACCATGGACTGCGGCCTAAAATAATTTGCCATGATGTTGGGTGTTAGATTTGGATCTTGAGGTTTCTTGGTATATTTGTTTTGGGTGATTTAAGTTTGATCTTATGGGTTTTCGATTTTTTTGGGCAAGGAAGAGGTTGAGCTTGCTAGTTTCTAAAGTTTGTGAGTAAAGGTAAGTAATTTTACTACTAGAACTGCCTTTGTGCCAGGCGATTAATTTATGATTTATTTTGAGGATTTTAAGACTAGTTACAAGGATAATTTTGACTATTATGAGATTTAATGGACTGTTTAGAAAAGATATATGAGCATGTGACACTATGTCTAAAGCATTTTAATGTATGAGCATGATTTAGAATTTTATGAGACATATTAAAAGTAAAATTGAGCATGAACCTAAATTATGAGTTAAGCAGCACATTTCTAGAATGTCTTAAAGTTAGGTGAAAGTTGGAGCATTTGTTGATGTACATATTTATGTGATTTATTATGAATGTGTGTAGGCTATATGATGTATTATGAAATTTCAAATGTTTGATTGTTTACATGAGTTAGTGCATGAAAGTGTTGTACTAGAGTTGATCCATTAAAACTAGATTAAACACATACGTTGAGGTTAATTAACATGACCTTGATGAGGAGATTTTAGAGAACTCATGATTATATGAATGTTATATATAATATGAAGTTAGATGTAATCTCTTTTCCTTTCCAGACTGTGACTGCATGAAAGTGATGCATGTCCAAGGGCGCTAGTACATGAAAGAGATGTACTAGGGCTGATGTGTATGAAAGTGATACAAACCTAGAGGGTATTAGGGTATACGTAAGAGTTGCACGCTCAGTGGGTTATGTGTATACGAAAGAGGTGTATACATAACCATATGTACGAAAGAGGTATGCATCCCTACATTCATAGAGAGGATTTGGGGTGTGTAATGCAAACTTTATTCTTAAACAATGCGTTGATACAAATATGGATATGAATGATTAAAAAAGTCCATGTCCTCGTTACCAGTTCCACGGCAATGGCGCCATAAAATTGTAACGCAAATTTTAATATCTTTAAGCATGTGGAAAAATATGTGATACTACTTCTAGATATATGTTACTTATGAATATTCTTATAGTATGCCTTGTGTTTTCACAAGTTTCCTTACGTTGGAACCAAGTGTAATTCCACCGCAAGTTTCTCGGTATGATCCGAGGTTGAACACAGGGACTGTTTGAGGTTATTATGGTATGTTTGTGGTATATGCGACCAGGTCTTTCAATCTTTAAAGAGTGTTTTGTACAAGTATATAAAATTACGATAAAGTAAAGGAAAGCACTAAAATGTGATAATAAAATAAGTAGAGTAAACCTAAGTTAGATGATACAAGATATAGGCTTCATGATACAAGATGCTGGGGTCTAGGCTGGCTGTGAAGGTTATGTAAAGAGCATGGAATGTGGCGGCAAGTCTTATGTACAAACAGAAAGAGAAAGATAACTAATATAAATAGCGCAAGTTTCTTAATTGCATTGAAGCCATAAGTATGGTTCCATTTTTCTCTTGGCGTACACCTTTCAGTGATCGACCGTGCTCCCACATGTCTGTGGTGAAACAAAGACGAACGTAATGAATGCAAGGTTGCTTCCATGTCTGGAAGTACTACTCGCTTTTGTTAACACATTCTTCTAACCTTCTCTCAATAGATCAGAATGGCATCTTCACTTCTGCTCTCACAGGTGAAGATGCCATCTAGCATGCTTTAGCTAAATGTAGTTATCTCTTTAACATAAGTTAAGCACTCGTTTAATTCATATTAACTACCATGGGTTTAAGAAGACATCATGGAGAAAGTGATTCACGAAGGAACGAAAGTAGACAGAAAATGGAATATGAAATCAATCAAAACATTTAATATATCTATTAAGCGTTTGATACATGGTGTGTGAATGAAGAGATAAAGAAAGTGAAATACAATGATGAAAAGAGATAGAACAGATACAAACAAGTGCCAACGTCTTGACACCGATTCGGGTGGAGATCTGCTTGCCAGATTGGATGGATCAGATGGATGGATGAGCTTCCCTCTCAGGCTTGCTCAACCGGTAGCAGGGTTCTCAGCACAGAGCTTCTCGGCAGGTATTTGGCAGAATAGAACTGAGACTCACCTCTCGGTCTTGTCTCGTCTTCTTCCCAGATTTCTTCAGTTAAGCACCCAACTCAGCCTTTTCTCTCAACACTTTAGTAGCAATTAGCCCCGTATCCCGTAGAATAAGTTTTCTTTGAAATCTATGGGGTATTTATAGGTAAGGATCTTTGACTCTGGCCTTGTGGTCCCCATTTGTTGTTATGAAAATTCCGAAGATAGAGGGATATTATTCCTTCTGTTATGCAATCAGACCGTCAATTCTACACAACCGTTAGTTGTACACGTGTCTCAATCCTCTGCTTTTGCGTTGCTCAGCTGCATCTTTCGATCGAGTGTTTGCATGCAGTGCTTGTTTTTATTACCGCATGCAGTTGAAAGTCAGCTCTGGATCGACCATTGCATTGTGCCGTCATTGCGTTAATCGTCTCTTCATTGTTGATTGACGGGCAAATTGTGACAGAGATGCGTTGATCAGTTCTTCTTGAGCCTTGAGCGCAAGCAGTGACTCGGTTTCCTGCAAAATAGAGTAAAATCTCCTTTTCTTCCATCTTAAAGATGTTAGTGGGTGTCATTGCGATAATTTATAATTATTGTAATTCTGAGCTAATTTTCATACAATTGGCACATATTCATTATCTTTTGGCCGTAATATCTAGATAAGGTAGTATAAATAACTTGTATTTCTACAAGTTATCAGGGTGTACGAAAGAGGTACACACTCATTGGGTTATGTGTATATGAAAGAGGTGTATACATAACCAGGTGTACAAAAGAGGTACACAATTAGTGGGTTGTGTGTATACGAATGAGGTGTATACATAACCATGTGTACGAAAGAGGTACACATTAAGTGGGTTATGTGTATACGAAAAAGTTGTATGCATAATCATGTGTACTAAGAGATTGTGTTTCCTTTGAGATTCACTAGAGGTTGTGTTTCCTACGGGATTCACCAGAGATTGTGTTTCCTTCGGAATTCACCAAGGGTTGTGTTTCCTTCGAGATTCACCAGAGGTTATGTTTCCTTCGGGATTCACTAGAGGTCATGTTTCCTTTGGGGTTCACTAGAGGTTGTGGGTCCTACGGGACTTACTAAAGGTAGTGGGCATACTTAACTACAATAGGATAGAAATCAGTTTTCATATATATATGTGTCCCATGAGAACTAGGTTGACGAGTGAGTTGACAGAAAAGAGTGACGTGTATAGCTTTGGAATAGTGTTGTTAGAGCTTATAACTGGGAAGAAGGCGGTGTGTTTTGATGGACCAGAAGCGGAGAGGAATCTAGCGATGTATGTGCTTTGTGCAATGAAGGATGGTCGGTTGGAAGAAGTTGTAGAAAGGGGAATGATGGCGAAAGAGATAAATTTTGAGGAAATAAAAGAAGCGGCTCAGGTAGCAAAGAAATGCTTAAGAATTAAAGGGGAGGAGCGACCCAGCATGAAGGAAGTGGCTATGGAGTTGGAGGGAGTGCGATTGAAGCAAGTTCAGCATTCATGGGTGAATAACAACAATTTGTCCAACGAAGAGGAAATGGTATGTTTATTGGATGTTGAAGCTTCAGACTCCGGCCATTTTATTGTTAGTGGCACTATGAATACTACCGTCGGGGATAGCATAAAAGCTTCAATTTTGTCACACATCCACCATGGAAGATGATTTTATTTTGTTTATATGTTTCCTTAAGTATAACATAAATGTTTAGTAAAAAATGATGTGTACTATTATGCATTTGTTAATCGCTTAAACATGTTTTAGAATCTAGAAAAACAATACGAAATGCATTTGACAATAACGTAATTAGATTTTAGATTTGGTTTTTAATAATTTGTTTATTTTTTTCCCAATATAATCAGATTAAAAATGTGTGTGTGCGCCTCATTATTGTGAACCTTGATTATTGCTGTTTGTTAATCAATCAAGTCAATGCTCTTGTTATATGTTTTAAGCTTTTCATTTTTGTCTATTATGAATTTGACACCTAAAGAATACAAAAAAAAAAAAAAAAAAGAGAAGATCGACACACGAATTTTTGTAGTTCACTAACGATGTATTAACTACGTCCATAGCATAGAGGAAGAACAATTTTTTTTTAGAAAATATTGTAGAAAATCCAGAACAAATGATGCTTCAAGAGTTAAAGTGTCTATATAATGCATTTCTCTAAATCCAAGGTGGAAAAGAAAAAAAATTGAATAAATAATTAAACATCTCCTAAACCAACTATGATTAAGATTCATGACATTCTAACAAATTTTCATGTTGACTTGAATTCTCTCACAGATAACAGATGTACCAGATGCAACATAAAACACATTTTCAAGCGTATACCCAGATTTCTCCCTTAGTGTCCTGTAAGGGACCACTAACAATTCAAAACATTCAACAAATCCAATCGATGTTGGAACTTGCTATGTAGACTAGTTTGGTCTGCGTTGCATATCCTTTTTCTTTCCCTTTTCTTTCCCTTTTTCATTACTTCTCCCTCTTTGGTTTAGAAGCAACTATCAATGGTTGCCACAAATAGCAGTTATCCGCCATAACAACTAATGACAGCTCTCAGCTATCAGTGATAACTTTTAATTTGAGAAAATTAGGAATAAACGTGCCAAATGGTAGTTGGATATGGGTTTTTTTAGTTTTTTTACCATTTTTTATTCTAAATATGCAATTATTTTATCCTTGTACAACATATTCTATTTGTTGTGCTTTGATTTCATCCCTTAAAATCGGAGCATAATAAAAAGTTTAACCAATAAAGTGATTAAATACAACATGTAAAAAAGATTAATGAGCAAAAATAAAGAAAGATGACATAAAATAATGAAATAAAACCAAATAGAAATTCAGATTAAATATAATAACATGTACATAAAAAAATGTTTTAGATTAAGTAGTGATGACAATATAAAAATTAAAGAAGTGTTAAAAATGGGCGGCGAAATTGCCTCCCATTTCAAACCCACAAACATTAATATAATAATAATAATAATAATAAACAAAAGGTAAGAAAAAGTTGGTGTAAATTTGTAATGGATGTCATTGACCCGCACATCACATCATTTTCCATTTTATTAAAATAATAGTAATTTAAAACTAATAATTATATTTACTTTAATTCTTTTTAAAATTCACATCCTTCATTTTTTTTCTTCTTCTACTCTTTCAAATTAATTTTTCCCACACCTCCAATCTATTTTCTCTCTTTTCTTCTTCAAATCCTCTTCACAAATTTTTTCTTTTTTCTATATTTTAACAAAATAGATTTATTTTAGAACACAAAGAAAAAGTCCACTTCTACCACCAAGGTTAGTTACTCTCCTTTTCTTTTAACTCTTCATTTCTTTTATACCTCACATTTTACTTAATACTTTATTTACAAAAAAATAAAATAAAATAAAATAAAATAGAGAAAGAACATAGAAGGGGAAGACGATGAAAATAAAATAAAATAAAACCAGCCACGACTATAGATCTAAAGCAAATGCATTAGGAAGTAAGTTTTTTTTTTTTTTTTTTTTTTTTTTTTACGAAATGTGAAAAATCATCCAATTAAAATTAACAAAATTAAAAAAAATTAAATTTATTTTAAATAAGGCCGATACAAAAATAGATGACTACAATCTTGTCAAAAGCTTTTTCCACACGGAATTTATTCACAAAACCTTTCAATACGCCAGTAGTCAACAGCCTCGTTAGCCATTAACATAGCATAGGTGATCTGTCTCCCTTTGACAAACGCATTTTCAGAGATTTTAGAGGGGAGAGTTACCTTCAACCTCTCCGCAAGGGTTTTTGCTATTATTTTATATACAGAGGTGGTGAGGCTTATAGGTCTGTAATCAGTGGCTCAGTGGCTTTACAACACTTCTCCTTTTTTCCAATAAGAGCAAGGTAGGTTTCATTGACGTTGTTTCTCACCACAATATTTCTAAAAATATCATGGAACAATTCCAATATAGAAGGCTTAAAAGTGTTCCAAGATTTTTTTAAAGAATTCCATAGTGTAGCCATCAGGTCTAGGGGCCTTATTGCTGCTAAAAGAACGAATAACTGTATTGATCTCAGTTTCCGTGAATGAAGCACAAAGCAAATCTTGTTGATACCTTGTAATGCGCTTTCAATCGAGATGCTCTATGGACCATAACTCTCTGCCATTATCAACATATATGATATTGAAGTGTTTAATAATAACCCTTTCAATAGAGTCATTAGTGTTACAGTTGCAGCCATTGTCATCCAGAATTTCAGAGATCAAACGTCTACGTTGTCTTACCGTACATACTTTGTCGAAGAAGGCAGAGTTTTGATCATCGCCTTCGTGAAGCCACGAATTCTTATATCTCTAAGCCCAATACGGAGCTTCTCAGGTTGCCTCCACGCTCAAATGAACTTTTCAAGTCGGTTCGACGATTACCGTCACTTTCAGAGATATTGTCAGCCTTCAAGCAAGTTAATTCTTTCAATCTCTTTTGCCCAAGACTTGTTTTCCTCGTCTGACACTCTTTTCTGCCTGTGTTACTAAGTGCATATAGTCTGTGATAATTGTTTAAGTATGCGTATGAAGGAATACCCAGGATGACCCATTTGACTAGTGGAGTCCCACCAATCATTAATGTTATTTTTGAAGCTAACCTCAAAGGATGTTGTTGTTGTCTGTTGAAACGAAATGTAGAGAAGAATGTTTTAGAACTGGTCAACCTCTGATTTTTATTTGAATTTATGGTCAGTACAGAGATGATGAATTTTGTATTAAACTTATTTTATAGGTATGATTAATTTATTTTTAGATTTTCTATTGAAATGGATGTATGTTGATCTTGAGTGCCAGTTGGCAATTTCATAAGAACAAAGCTAGGTCTAATGAAATTGGATATGACGACTTCACTTACGGCCATTTGAATTGCAGATATTATTTCATGGATAAAAATATTAAATATCTGAGATTTGAATGTTTGACTTTTAAATGTTGCTATGTTTGGATATGGAGGATAATTAAGGGTTAGTTGCATAAATAGAATTCAAGTCCAAAATAATAGAATATGTAATACAAGGATAAAATAATTGCATATATAGATCAAAAAATGGTAAAAGACTAAAAAACTCATGCCTAGCCACCATTTTGTTCCCTTCTTCCCGGTTTTCTCAAATTAAAAAAGCTATCATTGATAGCAGCTATCAGTGGATGACCACTGATAGTTGCTATCAGCTGCTATCACTGATAGCTTCTATCAATTGCTATTGATGATAGTTGTTACCAGCGATAGCTTTTAATTTTAGAAAAATTAATATAATCTTGAAATATTAACTTTTAATTTGCTATCAATTGTTATTAGCTATCATTGATTCACTTTCATCAATTGGAATCAACGTTGAAATATTACTACTAAAGGTCATCAGTGGCTATCAATGATAAATTTATAAATAGTGATCAACTTTGAAAGAAGACCAACTTTGATTACCATAGTATTTATCACTAATAATCTTTTATCAGGGTTATCACAGGTAGCAGCTATGATAGACTTTCGTCATTTAGAATCAACCTTGAAATATTAACACTTAAGACTATCAATGATAGACTTCTATAACTGGTTATCACCTCTGAAAGAAACTCGATATACAGATATTACCAAAGTTTTATCATCGATATCACTAACATCACTCATATTGTGGGTATCAGTGATAACTTCTTTCACTGATAACATCACCGATAAGATGTTATCAATGATCTCTCTGATATCATGCTATCAATGATAGGTCTCTATCATCGATAACGTGCTATCAGTGGTAGCTTTTATCACCGATAACGTGCTATCGGGTAGCTTCTATCATCAATAACATACTATTAGTATTAGCGGTAACATGCTATCAGCAGCAACTTCTATCAATTATAGCCATTGAAAACCTTTTTATCCCTTTCTTGTCCTTCCCAAACATTTATATGTCCCTTTTCTTTTCGATGATAGCTTTTATCATTGATAAACATTCTATTAGTGATAACTTCTAGGCATTCCACTTACATTTTAGTTCAAGATTCAACTTTATTAATTAAATTCACTAAGTTGGCTATCAATGATAGATTTCTATAATTGGCTATTAACATTTATTTCAATTACCACATAATTTTTAGGAAAAAAAATTCACACTACACTCTTTTTGTCATTTTTTTAAAAACTATATTATTTGTGGAATTAACTCCATAAATGGAATTCGAGCCCAAAATAATAGAATGTGTAGTACAATGATAAAATTATTGCATACATAGAACAAAAATGGTAAAAGACCAAAAAAGTCATGCCCAACCACCATTTTGCGCGCTACTTCCTGTTTTTCTCAAATTGAAAGCTATCACTAATAGTTGCTATCAATGATAGTTTTCAATTTGATAAATGTACTACCAGTTGCTACCACTGATAGCTACTATCAGTGATGCTGTCATTGATAGTTGCTATCAATGGCTATCAGTGATAACTTTCATTTTGAGATATGTGATATCAGTTGTTATCACTGATAACTTTCAATTTAAGAAATGTGCTATCAATTGCTATCATTGATATCTTTCAATTTGAGAAATGTGTTATTTGTTACTATCACTGATAACTGCTATCAGTGATACTGCTACCAATGAATATCACTAATAGCTACTTTCAATGATAGCTTTAAATTTAAGAAATGTGCTATCAGTTGCTATCCCAAAACACCGATAAATTCCTCCATCGACAACTCCACCTCCGATCTATCGCTAAATCTATCACAAATAGTGGCTATCAGTGATAGTCACAACGGCTATCACTTACATTTTTTTATCAACGATACCCATTATCAGTGATTGAATAAGCCCTAAGTTTAACAAAGAATGATAAATGGGAAACACTAGTAGAAGAAATAGAAAGCATCAATCAATGAAATAAAGTCACTAAATAAATTCATTAAAATCAACAATTACATCTTAAGATCAACAATTCTCCTTGTTGATCAATAAATATGAGTGGCTTGTGTAGATATTTTGAATCAAGAGGCTTAAGAGAATGTAGCAATCAATGGGCTTGAAGAATGGTACAACGTAGCAATTAAAAAAAAGCTAAACTGTAGAAAAAAAAAAACAAAGAAGAAAGAAGAAAGCTAAACCGTAGAAGAAAAAGAAAGCTAAACCGTAGAGAAAAAAGAAGAAAGAAAAAAAATAGAATAGAATTAAAAAAAAAAAAAAAGAAATGAAAGAAAAGGGAGCCACATATGCAGGGAGAAAAAAAAGGGAAAAAAATAAATTGAATAAGATGGAAATAGTTGCAAATGAGGGCAGGATTGGAATTTTCAAAAAACATTACAGGTTGGTCAGTTAATGTCTATCATATTTACAAATATTTTAAAGTTGTACTATATTTTCAAATAGTTTCCAAAATTGTATTATCAAGTATAAATTTCCGATAATTAATGTATGGAAGTTAAATAGATATGTTAAATTTACCATTAAATAATTACTTAATTAAATGCAAAAGACCAGTTGATGTAGTCATTAATTAATTTAGCATTATTTAATTTATTGTTGAATGAGAAATTTTGGACCGATCGTAAATTGTCACGTCATTTACTAAATTAAGGACGAAATTCCAAATAATTGAATTCGAGACTAATTAGAAGTTGACATTTGTCCTAAATTGAAGTTGAAGACATAAATTGGCGAAGTCCGATGATGCCACATATTTCCTTCGTAACCGTTGGATTGAATAAAATTACTTCGGTCCAATTTGATATTATTATTTGGGCTAAAAGTCCAATTTAGCCCATAAATAAGCTTAATTTGACCAAAATGTCAAATAAGGCCCAAATCCAATTAGTCAGGCCCATGAACCGACCAAAACCAAGCCCATGAATTCTAGTAGAAAACTCTATAAATAGAGGAGTTCTCCTCATTTGTGGAGGTCAGCAATTCTATACTCCAGAGAGCTTATAGGGAATTCTCTACAGTCAGAAGACTCCTTCACTCTTGAAGCTGACCACGTCTGAAAACTGAAGTCCTTCGAAGATACAAGCATTCTGAAGATTGAAGTCCTTTGAAGATGCAAGTATCCTGAAGACTGAAGTTCTTTGGAGAAAGCATTCTGACCATGCTTGAAGATTGAAGTCCTTTTGAAGATACAAGTAATTCTACATTCAGAGAGCCTAGAGAGAATTTATTAATAAGCAGAAGACTCTCAAGACTTTTGAAGCTGCACTCCTAGAAGACAGAAGACCCTTGAAGACACAAACACTCTTCCAAGACTTCTACAAGAACGTTCGGTGCTTTCCTTCTTCAAATCAAGCGCATCCACCCAACCGAGAGAGAATCAGAGGATCAAGTACCAGAGATCGAATCACATCGCATCAAATTAACCTCAACATCAATACCAAATCAAGTTCAACTCCACGAAACAAGTTCTCCGGAAGCCTCGTGCGAACACTAATCCTCCAAGAAGATCAACAAGCCCTAAGGCCGATCATCCAAGAAGATCAACAAGCCCAAAGGCCGATCATCCAAGAAAATCAACAAGTCCAAAGACCGATCCTCCAAGAAGATCAACAAGCCTAAAGGTCGATCATCCAAGAAGATCATCAAGCCCAAAGGTCGATCATCCAAGAAGATCAACAAGCCCAAAGGACGATCACCCAAGAAGATCAACAAGCCCAAAGGCCAATCACCCAAGAAGATCAACAAGCCCAAAGGCCGATCGTTCAAAAAGATCAACTAGCTTAAAGTTTATAGTTTATTTTGAAACCATCAAAATATTATTAGAGATTGTACTCACTTTCCACAAAATTAATACAAATACAAAGTTCAAGTTCCACGAAATAAATTTCTCTTAAAATCTCGTGCGAACAAATTGGCACGCCCGTTGGGACCTTTTTACCTCTCATCTCTCTCTCATCATCCGAGTCAACAAATCTACAAATGGCACCAAAGAAAGTTGTATCCAAAGCTACCGTCGCAAGCAACACTTACATAAGCTCTGTCATCACGAAGGAAATCTGAGGCCAGCTGATGGAATTTCCTAAAGACAGGATCGTCATCAGAGAAAATCCCTTGTTTGAAAACTATGCTTCTATTACTGATCTATCAGAGAAAAAATCACATTTTGATATAGTGTCTGTCATGATGACTAACGTAATGACTGAGTCGACCATGGCAGAGATGGAGGTAAAGATAAATTTCCTAATGAAGTCTATAAAGAAGCGAGATCATGAAATTGCTACTTTAAGAGATCAGATATAGGCTTTAGATACTGGTAAATCCAGTCAATCCCCAACTACAAAAGCCAATGACAAAGAAAAGACTGTCTTGCAGGAAAGTCAGCCACCACAATCCACCTTTGTTGCCTTCTTGTCAGTTCAACAGCTCCAGGATATGATCACAAACTCCATAAGAGCTCAATACGAAGGACCGTTGCAAAGCTCATTTATGTACTCCAAGCCATACACCAAGAAAATCGACAACCTCAGAATGCCAGCTCGGTATCAACCTCTAAAGTTCCAGCAGTTCGATGAAAAGAGTAATCCAAAACAACATGTTGCACACTTCATTGAAACCTGTGAAAATGCAGAAACTAGAGGACACCAACTAATCAATCAATTCGTCCGAACCTTGAAAGGAAATGCTTTCGATTGATATACTAATTTGGAGCCAGAAGTGATTGACAGTTAGGAACAACTAAAAAGGGAGTTCCTGAACCGCTTCTACAGTACAAGGCGTATTATTAGCATGATGGAGCTGACAAACACCAAACAGTGGAAGGGAGAAACAGTCATCGATTACATCAACCGATTGAGAGCTTTAAGTCTAGATTGCAAAGATAGACTTACTGAATTATCTGCAGTGGAGATGTGTACGTTTGAGAAGCTGGCAACACGCGCTCATGATATGGAGCTAAGCATTGCTAATAGGGGAACTAAAGATTTCCTAGTCTCTGAAGGGAGAAAATAAAAAAATGATGCCAAGAGTAATGAAAAAGATCGTGGGTAGTGCCACAAAAGAATCTATGGTCGTTCATGTGACCCCACTGAAATTTTCCTCCAAAGCAAAACAAACAAAATTTGAAAGAAGGCACAATGAGGGCAAGAAGCGTCGGCCAACTCTTAAAAAACGACAAGAGAAGGTTTATCCATTCCCTGACTCTGATGTGGCAGATATGTTGGAGCAACTACTAGAGAAGCAACTTATTCAGCTACCGGAATGCAAGCGGCCGGAACAAGAAGGAAAAATAGATGATCCTAACTACTGCAAGTATCATTAGGTCATTAGTCACCCAGTTGAAATGTGCTTCATGTTGAAGGAACGAATTATGAAGTTGGCTCGTGAAAAGAAGATTGAGCTAGATTTGGATGAAGTAGCTCAGACAAATCACGCTCCAATATCGATGACTTCAAATATTCCAATACTGTCTGTGTCCCATGCTCAAAGACAAAGTCCGATCCAGTTTGGAGAATTCAAGCCTATAGTTGTTTGGTTCTAACAAGAGATTCAAACAACAAATTCCGAAAAGAAAGATGAGCTTGTTGAAGATGAAAACGAAGGGTGGATAGTAGTGACTCATCGAAAGAGAAAACAACTAAACTCCACCCAAAAAGAGTCGCATTCCTATCGATGCTATAGAAGAAAAAACAAGACTCATAAAGAGAAAGGCAAAAAGATGACACGGAAGCCTAAGCCTGCTAAGAAAGAAGACAAAGACTTCCCTCAATTCTGACGGCTGGCAAATTCGGCAGAATTTCTCCCAAGAAGCTTTCTCAATAATCATCAAAAGAAAATATCAGAAGTTATTGCATGTCACACTGTCAGCATAGTGGAAGTCGACAACAATCATGTGACTGCTGAAGAAGTCAAAGACTCAGAAGAAATGAAGCAAAGAACTTATGTCTTCGATCATATTAAGCCTTCAAGTGCTCAATCTTTAGTTTTTCAAAGATTGAGTATGGCCACGGTAGAAGAAGACCAATGTCCAATGACTACTTCTGCTCGAACTTCAGCCTTCAAAAGTCTAAGTATATCCACATTAAAGAAATATCAACCTCTAGCATCTGCTTTTGATCGTCTCAAGACAACAAGCGATCAACATAAAGGAAGGATGAAAATCTTAAAGCCAACGTCATTCCATGAAGAAAACAACGACGAAAAGATTTACGGTCATGTCCCTTCATGCATGAAGAGGAAATTTTCTGTTGACATAAGTACATAAGGTTTCTTGATAGTGAAGCCAAAACTCATCATATTGACGAATCCTACAAATAAAGAGGATAATCAAAACCATGATGAAATAAGAGCTTCTGAAGTTTAAATGAAGAAGCTCCTCATCGCAAGAGCCTAAACTGTATGATGCTCCTAACCCACATGAGCTTAAAATGTGAACGGCCCAAAAAAAAAAAAAAATTGTACGAACTACGTTATGACTTGATCCCTTTCATTATAAAGGGTACGTAGGCAACTTAAAGAAATTTAAGTTTAGTTCCGCATAAAAAAAAAAATTCGAACTACATTATGACTTGATCCCTACCATTAAGAAGGGTATGTAAGCAGCTTGAAAGAAACTTCAAGTTCAGTCCAGTGAAAAAAAAAAATTGAACTACGTCATGATTTGATCCCTTTCTTTAAAGGTACGAAAGGAACTTAAATAAATTTAAGTTTAGTCCATCAGAAAAGGTACCATAACCACCTAAGTATAATACTACAAGATTGATGTTGATCATCCTCGTTAAAGAATGGCACTTCAGATTGAAGATGTTCATCCCTATTGGGGGCAACATAATGAATTGAAGATGTTCATCCCTCGTAAGGAGCCAACACAGTAAATAAAGGGCATACATTTGGAATGCACTTCGCTTCCTCTTTAAAATTAAACTTAGATGCTCCTCCATCTTTAAGTTCAGAGCTTCATTGATGCTTCTCCATCTTTAAGTTCAGAGCTTCATCGATGCTTCTCAATCTTCAAGTTAAGAGGCTTCATCGATGCTTCATCTTCATGCTCAAGTCTGGAGGTTTTGCGATGTTATCTTCATGCTCAAAGTCACAAAGTCAAGCCTACTGCCAAAGCTTTATTGATGCTTCATCAAACTCAAATACAGAAGATTCGCCGATATTTCAAACTTAAATGCGAAGGATTCGCTGATACTTCAAGCTAAAGTGTAGAGGATTGGAAAGTTCAAAGGCTCCGTTGATGCCTCTCCATCTTTAAGTTCAAGATTGGCGTGCATGGCCCCACTTCCATCTTTAAGTTACAGGTCGGTGTACATTACTCCGCTCCATCTTCAAGGTCAAGGTCGGTGTACATGGCTCGGCTCCATCTTTAATGACTCGGTCTACAAAATCATGATGCAGCTTCGCTTCATCTCCAAAATCTGGTGTGGTTCGCTTCATCTCCAAACTGATGACATGACTTCACTTCATCTTCAAAGTCGTGGCGTGGCTTCATTTCATCTCCAAATTGATAGCGTGGTTTCGCTTCATCTCCAAATTGTTGGTGCAGTTTCACTTTATCTCCAAAGTCTGGCGTGGTTCGCTTCATCTCCAAAGTCTGGCGTGGTTCGCTTCATCTCCAAAGTCTGGCGTGGTTCGCTTCATCTCCAAAGTCTGGCGTGGTTCGCTTCATCTCCAAACTAATGGCGCGATTTCGCTTCATCTCCAAAGTCGTGGTGCGGTTTCGTTTCATCTCCGAACTGATGGCGCAGTTTCACTTCATCTCCAAACTGATGACGCGACTTCACTCCATCTTCAAAGTCGTGGAGCGGTTTCGTTTCCTCTCCAAAATATTGGTACAACTTCACCTCTTCTCCAAAATTGGTGTAGCTTCACTTCCTCTCCAAAAATGTGAGTGTGGTTCCACCTCATATGCGAGATCAAGTTTAGTTTGTCTAGCTCTACCTCATATGCGAGGACAACTCTAGTCCGTCTGGCTCTGTCTTGTACGCGAGATCACCTCTAGCCAACCTGACTCCGCTCAAAAACTTGATGGCATATTCTTCTCATCTTCAAGATTTGAATGGGCCCTTCCCATGACGATCAGGATATACGAAGGGTGCTACAAGGTAGACCTTTTCATAATCCACCTAGGATGATTGAATGTGAGAGTTATAAGCCTTTGCGGGGCCCATCACATGACGATCAAGATGCACGAATGGCGCTGCACCTTTGCAAGTTTTCGCATGACGGTCAGGAAGTAAAAATAGGGATACAATAGATAGTCCATGCCAAAGTCGCACCAAAGACGGGTCGATGAGATTAAATTTTTTTTTTTTTTTGTTGTGCTCTTTTGGTTGCACTGTAACTCCTACAAAAAAATAGTAGGGGGATAAGTTAGTATAATAATAATAATAATAATAATAATAATAATAAAGAGCAAAAAAAAACAAAGAAACTTCTGAAAAAAAAACATGTGGGAAAAAAGAAAAGTGTGAAAAAAAAAGCAAACAGAAGAGAAAAAGAAAGCAAAAAAAAAAAAAAACTTTGAAAAAAAAGGGAAAAGAAAACAAAAAAAGAAAGAAAGAAAGAATGAAAGAAAAAAACAATCGAAAAACAGAAAGCAAAAAAAAAAACTTTGAAAAAAAAAAGAAAAAGAAAGAAAAAAGAATCGAAAAAAAAAAGAAAAAAAAGGAAGAGAAGAAATTTTGGACCAGAGAAGAAGAAAAGAGAAGAAAAGAAATTAAAAAAACAAAAGGAAAATGGCTGAAAAAATATCAGAAAAAAAAACAACAAGAATAATAAACTTTGAAAAGAAAAGTTAGATCCTAAATTCCACTTTTTTTTTTCTTCATAGTACCACCACTCACCCTCATTTTCTCTCTCTCTCATCTTTCTCAACTCTCTCGATGCATTGCTCGCCGCCGATCAATGTCCCACCATTATGATGAGATTGTCGGAAATGTTGAGTCCACATGGAGTTGCGGATCATGATAGTAAAAAAATGTTGAATGAAAAGTCAATTCCGATGAGGCTTATGTGATGATGACCTCAATGTCCAGCGCAAAAACACAAAAGGAAGCCCCGATTGGGTGCTGTGAAAATGGAGAAAAAAAGAGGCATTAAACAAAGTTATGGCAGCAGCAGAAGCCATTCATGGCAACGCTCAACACCAACGATTGTGGGTTTTCCCTTTTAACCATAAAATAGAAAAAAAAAAAAAAAAAAGAAAAGAAGAAGAACAAAGCAATTAAAAGCTTAAAGAGCCAAGCTTGATTTCTAATGGGTTAGTTCCATCCTAATTTACAGGAGGAGAAGTGTGATTTAGAGAAATTATCATAAAAAAATTCCTTACTAATATTGGGGTTTAACCTTCCATAAAATCCTAACTAATATTAGGGTTTAACCTTCCACAAAATCCTAACTAATATTGGGGTTTAATCTTCCATAAAATCTTGAAGAAGTTAAAGTCAGGCCAAGTTTCACAAAGTTTCGGTTTTAGATAAATTTGAAACTAAAAAAAAAAAAAAGTGGGATCATTGCAGGCAAAAGTAAAAGCCAAGTCCAGAATTATTTAGCTTCAAGGCCAATTGGCTAAATAAATTTAAAGTTGGGAATTGTGAAGTATATTCCAACCTTTTTTTTTTTTTTTTTTTATAAAGATAGGAGTTAATCCAAATCCATTTTTTTTTTTTTATAAAGATAGGAGTTAATCCAAATCCAAACCAAATTTTTGGATTGAATACAAGTTATATTTATAATTCAAATTTTTTCAAGTCAAAATTTGGCATACTCCAAATTTTATGCAAAATCAAAATTGGAAAAAAATTAAAATTATATTCCAAATTCAAGTCAAGATTCGGAATTCTATCCGAATTTAGTCTTCTATCATCAAAGCCAAATTAAATTAAAGATAAAACTTCAAGTTGATGTAAAATTTGAATTTGGGCAACTTCTAAATTTTTATCTCAACCTCATCTAAATTTAGAGTAATATAAAATTCCTTTAGAATTAAAACTTGGGTATATCCCAAATTTTTATCTCAAACCAAAATTGATTGAGATTCAATTTCACCTCAAATTCTATTCCAAATTCAAGCCAAGATTTGGGTACCAACAAAATTTTATCCTAATGTCAAGACCTTGGCATAATCTAAGTGTTGTCTCAAATCAAAATATAGGCACACTCCAAGCATCCACCAAATCAAAATTGAAGGAAAGATAAGATGACAAATTCTACTTCAAATTCAAGTGAAATCTAAAAAAAAAAAAAAAAGATTGTTGGAATTTGGAATATTAAATTAAATTTGAAATTAAAGTGGAACATAAATTCTACTTTAGTTCAAATTAAAGTTCACTTGGGAGCAAGAAAATCAAGGACTAAGATTATATATATAATATATATAAGATGAACCATAGTAAAGGTCTGGAAGATAACTTGAATGAATTCCAAAAGATTATTGTTGATCTCAATAATATCGATGAGAAGATGCCAAATGAAAATCTTTTGTTTACTTGGTGAAAGTGTGTCAAGCAACAAATTTCAAATCAAAATTAAGGGAGTCAAAATCATACTTTGATTTCAAATTACATTTTTTTCGAGATTCATCCACCCATATACGTGCATAAATCTCAAAAAGGGGCATTTGTTGAATGAGAAATTTTGGACCGATCGCAAATTATCACGTCATTTACTAAATTAAGGACGAAATTCCAAATAATTGAATTCGAGACTAATTAGAAGTTGACATTTGTCCCAAATTGAAGTTGAAGACATAAATTGGCGAAGTCCAACGATGCCACATGTTTCCTTCGTAACCGTTGGATTGAATAAAATTACTTCGGTCCAATTTGATATTATTATTTGGGCTAAAAGTCCAATTTAGCCCATAAATAAGCTTAATTTGACCAAAATGTCAAATAAGGCCCAAATCCAATTAGTCAGGCCCATAGACCGACCAAGCCCAAGTCCATGAATTCCAACAAAGAACTCTATAAATAGAGGAGTTCTCCTCATTTGTGGAAGTCAGCAATTCTATACTCTAGAGAGCTTATAGGGAATTCTCTACAGTCAGAAGACTCCTTCACTCCTGAAGCTGACCACGTCTAAAGATTGATTCGAAGATATAAGCATTTTGAAGACTGGAGTCCTTTGAAGATGCAAGTATCCTGAAGACTGAAGTTCTTTGAAGATACAAGCATTCTGACCATGCTTGAAAACTGAAGTCCTTTTGAAGATATAAGTAATTCTACATTCAGAGAGCCCAGAGAGAATTCATCAACAAGCAGAAGACTCTCAAGACTCCTGAAGTTGCACTCCTAGAAGACAGAAGACCCTTGAAGACACAAACACTCTTCCAAGACTTTTACAAGAACGTTCGGTGCTTTCCTTCTTTAAGTCAAGCGCATCCACCTAAACGAGAGAGAATCAGAGGATCAAGTACTAGAGATTGAGCCACATTGCATCAAATCAACCTCAACATCAACACCAAATCAAGTTCAACTCCACGAAACAAGTTTCTCCGGAAGCCTCGTGCGAACACTAATCCTCTAAAAAGGTCAACAAGCCCAAAGGCTGATTATCCAAGAAGATCAACAAGCCCAAAGGCTGATCATCCAAGAAAATGAACAAGTCCAAAGACCGATCCTCCAAGAAGATCAACAAGCCTAAAGGTCGATCATCCTAGAAGATCATCAAGCCCAAAGACCGATCATCCAAGAAGATCAACAAGCCCAAAAACCGATCACCCAAGAAGATCAACAAGCCCAAAGGTCGATCGTTCAAAAAGATCAACTAACTTAAAGTTTATAGTTTATTTTGAAAGCATC
The DNA here is from genome assembly GCF_027475165.1 of Benincasa hispida. Taxonomy (NCBI): domain Eukaryota; kingdom Viridiplantae; phylum Streptophyta; class Magnoliopsida; order Cucurbitales; family Cucurbitaceae; genus Benincasa; species Benincasa hispida. The sequence goes on from NW_028326304.1 coordinate 24,771, forward strand.
AAAATACTGTGTATTAGAGATTGTACTCACTTTTTCACAAAATTAATACAAATACAAAGTTCAAGTTCCACGAAATAAATTTCTCTTGAAATCTCATGTGAACATTGATATTAATTAACTATTTAATCAATGAAAATAAAAAAATGAATATTGCTATATTTAAATTAATTATTACAAATTAAATTAAATTAAATTAATTAGAATATTGAAATTGCTAAAATTAATTTATATTAAATAGTTAAGATAACATAAAATATTAATTGTGGAGATATTAGTTGAAATTTATTAGGTTTTAATAATTAATTAAAATTAATAGTAATGAATAATTTATATTAATTTATTTATTATCTCCTAGACATGAAAATCCCACCATTTTGCACGGTATTATCGAACTCATGTCAGATGGATTTTAAAATTCCCTGAATAATTAATATCTTGGGTTTTAAAAAGTGAATTTCTGTGAAATAAACGAAGATATTAAATGTCTGTTTGAAATCTCATGGGAAGACTTGTGAAACAAATAGAGCCTTAGGATTTAAGGCTCAAGTAGTTTCAAGGTCTTAAAGTATTGTACATATTATAGTTAGCAAATTTATTTACCTTTGTATTGAACGTAATTTGTAGAAGGATGGATAATCATATTACTTTTATTAGAGTGAATTAGTTAAATATTGTATTTGCTGAGTTGAGTTGTTGTGTATAAAAGTTTCATATTATTGGGCATGTGTGGCAGCAATAAAATTAGTTTTTTATTTTTCAATTAATAAACAACGACAGACATTACCTACCACAAAAAACAGACATTTAATGTCAGACAAACTCCTTTAATATTCAATTAATCATGTGGACCAACATCGAAGAACATGTTACTAAAGGTGTTCAATGCCGGTCAAAAGTCGACATTAAAAAGGACCGACATTGTACCCTCTAATGAATATTTTCAACCAACATTATAGCATAGTTTTAAAGCAGTGTATATATGCTTAATTATATATCTGACAAGTCGCACTATACGTCAACCCACAATCCATCTTCCTCTCTCGATCTTCGAAAGCGTACTTTTAGAACACCAATAGGCATTAAAGTAAAGAAAAAAGAATTAATTACTATAGCTAACTTTGATGTGGAAGCACAACAACGACATTAAAACAAAGAATAAATAAGATCGGCCTTTATCAGATTTGATCTTTTAATATATTTTATACATAGATTTAATGAACTCCTAAAAAAGGAAAACAGAATGAGTAGAAGAAACTTCTTCGGAATAGGTTGATTTACATGAATATCGTCAATAAAATTATTTACCTGAATTTTATTTTAGTTTGACTTAAAATATTTTATTTATTTGTTAAGTATTATTTTGTAAAAGTTGAATTCATCTTACCAATATGGTTCGGAATGGATTTTGTTTTTTTCACTCAAATTTATCAAACATGTCCTCAAGTACAAACTCAGGCAATTTCACAAATATCCCTTAATTAGATAATTTGTTAAATTTAAGGTTTTTTAGACTTTTATATTATTTTTTTAATACCTCATTATCGTTGAATTGATCTTCTATTGCTTATTACATGAAACACGTCTCTCTAAGTTCAATTACTATTATTCAATGTCATTATCGCTAAAGAAATTTATGGATTCATTTAGTTGTTGTCACATATCCTTATCAAATCCAACTTGGTCTTCTGTCTTTTTATTTTCACATTTTGAAATTTGACAATGAAGTATTTACAACGTATATTTTTTCATCTATGTATTATTCTTTATTCATTCCCAAACATTTTAATGTAATTTTAGTTAAGTAGAAGAGTATTACTCAATTCAAGATGTACTATTAGGATATGATTACAGAGGACGTAAAATAAAATATTAATAATGAGGAAAGAGTGTATCTTTGAAAACTCGGGGGAAATAATATAGGATTTGATAGTTACTGGATTATTAATTAAAGTTTGATAGTTATTACATGCTTGATAACCATTTTGTTTTTTGTTCTTGATTTGATACTATTTTCGGGATCAAATTTCTTTCTTTTTTATCTACTTTTCATCAATTATTTAAACAACAAGCCAAATTTTAATAACGAAAAAAAAGTATGTTTTGAAAAAGTTGTTTTTTGTTTATAAGAAATGTGGATGTTATAAGCTAAATTTTTCAAAAACAAAAACAAAAAACCAAATAGTTATCAAATGAGGCGATATCTTTTTGTTTTTGTTTTTTGAATTTAGCTAAGAATTCTATCATTTAATTAAGAAGATCCAAATCATTGTATGAAATAGAAAGGAAATACGATTAATTTTCAAAAAAAAAAAAAAACAAAATAGTTACCAATCGAGACCTACAATGTTTGATTAAATTTAAAAATTAGTACTTTAAAATTTTCTTGATATTTTTCTCCAATCATTGTCTGTTTACGTGGTTGAAAATTCTCAAATGCTATTGATATTTTTAAACAACTTTTCAATAAATTCATCTTCACGTCTTTACTCATTATTTCCTTTCACATGCGTTGGCCAGCGAAAAGTACGAAGCAATTGTGAAGTTAGATAATTTTTTTCTGTGTTATATATTATATTTAAATTTACTTTCATCCACGAGCTTAAACTTATAGGTCAAATAATGATTTTAGATGGTATTAGAGTAGGTTAGTTCAAGATGTCATGTGTTCAAACTTCTGTATTATTATTCTCTCTCCATTTAATATTGATTTTCATTTGTTTCGCTCTTATACATATTTCAAGCTCACAAATAAAGGGCACCCATCAACTTAAACTTTTAGATTAATCGGGGATTTAAGATTTTTCAATTTTATAATCAAACACAGAGAAGGATGAAGAAATATTTGAATTATAACCTTATTAAAAAAAAAAAAAAAAGATATTCCTTAACTAGATATATTCGGTTGGGCCATGGCAACTTGTCCTCATCCTGCGAAATTCTCCATTGGTTGTGCGTCAACTTGAAGACTATGAGATCGACTTTTGTTTTTAGATTTAATATCTTTTACAAAATTTTGAATTTAAAAAATGAAAACGATGTTCTCCTAACTTTTCTTTTTCCATGTTTTGGGTGTTCGACAAGTAGCTAATACCTCTTGTTATTTTCTTAATGTGAAAATTTGAAATAAGAAAAATTAAAGCTTGAAAGGTCTAACGTTGAAAAAGCTTCCATCATCCCAGCATCTCTTTAAACATAGTTTAAATTCTCATCCAATATCTTAATTACACCAATAATCCCCACTGAAATTGTTGTGTTCTGTGTCAGATTTAAGATGAAGCGTTGGAGGAAGACGCTTGTGGGTCTCATGTTGATCATAAAGATCGCCATATTATCAACAGCCGTAGTAGCATCGTCACAAGCCTTAGCCGGCTGTGACGAATGGTGTGGCGACTTACGAATTCCCTATCCATTCGGAGTAAAACAAGGATGTCATCTCAACCAAACATTCTTAATTACATGCAACAAAACCAATAGCCCTCCGAAGGCGTTTCTAATGGACACCGACATTAGCGTTACCAATATATCACTCCACGGTGAGCTCCACATATTGCAGCCCATAGTTCGATATTGCTACGAGCAAGTGCAAGTAAGTGATCCTTTTATCCCCAACGCAACCAATCTTTCAGTGCCGGCGGCGTTGCCGATTGCTGATGGCAAAAACAAGTTCATCGCCACGGGCTGCAATACTTTTGGTTTATTCAGCGGGATGCTAAAGGGAAGTGAATTTCTAAGTGGGTGTATTTCGGTATGTACAAATGGTAGTGCTATAGTTGATGGGTCTTGCTTTGGGAATGGATGCTGTGAGTTGGAGATTCCAAAGGGGTTAACGAATTTGAGTCTGTTTGTGGGTCAACTGTTGCCTAATGAAACTAATATCCTCAAGTATAATCCATGTGGTTATGCTTTTGTGGTTGGAGATGAGAGGTTCAAGTTTGACTCAACATATATTCAGAGATTTGAAGATGAGGAAGTTGAGGTTGTGGTTGATTGGGCCATTGGAAACCAAACAATGAATGTTTGTAGACAAAATAGCCAAAGGATTAGTAACTTCTCTGATGATGGATCTCAATATCG
>NW_028326305.1:0-28478 GCF_027475165.1 Benincasa hispida
CCATTGCCTCTTTCAACCAATGGAAGATGGATTGTCGACGCCACAACAGGCCAACGTGTGAAGTTAATGTGCGTAAATTGGCCAGGACACATGCAAGCTATGTTGCCAGAGGGTCTTCATCTCAGGCCGCTTGATAATATCACCGCGTTGGTAGCAAAGTTGCGGTTCAATTGCGTGCGTTTGACATACTCAATTCATATGTTCACACGCCATGCCAATTTGACTGTTCAACAATCCTTCGAGAATTTTGATCTGAAGGATGCCATGGGAGGCATAGCTCAAAACAACCCTTCTATATTGAACATGACAGTCGTTGAGGCATATGGAGCAGTGGTTGATTCACTTGCTGCACATGGGATCATGGTAGTTTCTGATAATCATATAAGTCAGCCAAGATGGTGTTGTAACAATGATGATGGCAATGGCTTTTTTGGAGATCGGTACTTCGATCCGCAAGAATGGCTACAAGGAATCAGTTTGGCAGCACAAAGCCTAAAAAGCAAATCACAAGTATGTTTTCTTTTTAAGAAGATTCTAAATAACTATAGTTTTATGGATGACTAATGCAACATTTTTTCAATTTTCCTGTTAGTTTCTTTATGGCTTCATTTTAACTATTAAGTTTTAGCGAAATTTTATAAAATAAGAACAATTTCTCAACGCAATGTGAATATGTTTAAAAATTTATATAGAGAGAGAGTAATATAATTGTATACCTTTTATATTTTTATCATAAATTAACAATAGTGTTAATCCTAAGATATATTAAAAGTACCATTAATAACTAAATTTGGACTATCAAGAATACAATAGAACTAGTCTTAAATTATAGGGGTCAAATAGTATTACAACCTATAGTTTATCATGAATTTATACAATATGCTAACCATTTGCATGATAATATATACGTAAAAGGTGGTAGCAATGAGCTTGAGAAACGAACCGCGAGGACCAAACCAAAACGTGGAGATGTGGTTTCAATACATGAGCCAAGGAGCTAAGCTTATTCACCAAATTAACCCAAATGCTTTAGTAGTAGTTTCTGGACTAAGCTACGACACCGATCTGAGCTTCTTGAAGAACAGGTCGTTGGGCTTCAACTTGGACAATAAACTTGTATTTGAGGCTCACTTGTACTCCTTCACAAATAACATGGGTGATTTTTGGATGTCGAAGCCATTAAACACCTTTTGTGCTAATGTCAACCAAGGATTTGAAGACCGAGTAGGGTTTCTTGTCAGAGGACAAAACCCAATGCCACTATTCGTGAGTGAATTTGGGATCGACCAAATAGGCACAAATGAGGGACAAAATCGATTTTTAAGTTGCTTTTTTACCTATCTTACCGAAAATGATTTTGATTGGGGCTTATGAGCTTTGCAAGGTAGCTACTATTATAAAGAAGGTGTAAAAAATGCTGAGGAAACCTTTGGTGTCTTAGACTCAAATTTTGCATGAGCAAAAAACTCTAAACTATTTCTTCAGAGATTTCAACTTTTGCAAACCAAACTTCAAGGTACAACTTCTTAAGTTATATGTTACTTTTCTCCACTTACAATTTTTTTGAAATATTTTCAATTTATATCTTAAGAAGAAGATTTATTTCTACCAATTTTCTATATTCTACTTTTTTTCATCCTAACTAGCTTAAGAATCAAAATGATTGCTCTTAACACAGATTCAAGTTCAAATCTCACAACAACATTCATAATGTACCATCCTCTTAGTGGTGGGTGTGTGCGAATGAACAAAAAATATCAACTAGGAATTAGTAGCTGTAAGACCTCTAACCGTTGGAGCCAAGAAGAAGACGGTGCTCCTATTAGGTTGGCGGGATCTATATTGTGTTTGAAAGCTGTAGGAGATGGGCTCCCTCCAATTCTCTCTCAAGATTGCTCAAGCCAACAAAGTGTATGGAAATATGCTTCAAATGCCAAACTACAACTAGCCACTATGGATAAACAAGGACAAGCCTTATGCTTGCAAAGAGCTTCTCATTCCCATCAAATTGTGACTAATAAGTGCATGTGTTCAAATGATTCTCAATGCCAAGAAGATCCACAAAGCCAATGGTTTGCACTTGTTCCATCAAATTTACGTCTCATTTAATTGAAGTCAAGAAGTAATTATATATATGTTGAAACCTTATTTATTCATCCAAAAATTTATTATTCAAATAGGGGGGAGGGTGTATGTCACATTATGAAGTTCATAAGTAATCGTTGTATTTCTCTTTCTCAACATTATTTATTTAATATATTAGTAACCCACTGAATATTTTAGTCCAAGTGGGAGATTGGTGCTATGTTGTAAAACACGGCCAAGTTCTTAATACTGCACACAAATTCTATTTTAATCAATAAAAGTTTTGTTGAAACATTTATTCAATGAAAGTGTAATTGAAATTTCATTATGTAACATAAATCCAATAAACGAATCAATGCCTATAGTATGAATACTGTTACTTTATGTAGAGACATATAAGAGATCAAGTTATAGTATATAACAAAAAAGGTCATAAGTATCTGGATGGGATTGGATCCTCGTCTTGGGGACACTATGGATGTTGTATACTTCGTATAATGATACAAACGATGTGATCCCAAAATCATTCATGTGGAGACGTGCGAGTAGGGGCATCCTATGCAATTATTCAATAGAGGATCAGTGGGAGCTTAAGGAGAAAGATGTATTTATTAAGGAAAAATGGTAATTTTGACCTAGCTGTGAATACGAACAACCTGTGAAGGATCAACTTATTGATTATGGTTAAATCAAGTGGACAAAAATATAACTACAATGAGGAGAGTGCAAGTGGTATGTCTCCGTAATGACTCGACCCCCTAGGACTCACGTTGGACCGTTTCTAAACACATGCATGCATGAAACTTAAAATGACACCCTTTTATAGTGAAATAAATGCTAAAAAACTAAGGTAAATTCAAAAGATCATCATTACATTCAAATATTAAAAACAGACGATTGATTAATTGTAGAAATACATGTTATTTATACTGTTGTATTTAGATATTGCAGCTAAAAGAAAGAGAAGTTGCGTCGATAGTATAGAAATTGGTTAAGAAATGCGAAAATTATAAAATGTCGTCAATACACCTACTAACACCATTGCGAATATAATGTTTCAGTTTCTGTTTTGTAGGAAATAAGTCACCACATGCGTTTATGACTCCAAGACGAAATGAAAAACGCATCTACGTCGCATTGTGCCCATCAATCAAGAATGAAGAGATGATCAACGCAATAACGACGCATGCAACAATTGATCAAGAGCTCTAGTGATCAACGCAATTTAAACCGCATGCGGTAATAAAAAAACAGCACCGCATGCGGTGATCAATCGAAGATGTAAAGAGCAACGCATTTGCGGAAGATTCTGACAAGTGTACAGCTTTCAGTTGTGCATTTCTGACGGGTTGATTGCATTACAGAAGGAATTTTCCATTCCACCATTTCAGAAACTACCATAACAATACAGTGGGGACCACAAATTCAAAGAGCCAAGGTCTTGCCTATAAATAGCTTCTTCAAATTCGATGAAAAGAAATACATATACAGATACAGATACTGGTACATACATATATACATAGAGACATGCATATACTGATTCTGAGAGGTGAGTCTCCGAGTAGAGAATCCTTCCAATTCTCGTAGTTGAAGCTTTGTGCAAATGTCAATTCTACCGGGAAAGCAAGCCTGAGAAGAAAGCTTTCCTCTTCACCACTTCCACACGCCGGCAAGCACAATCTCTGTTTGGAATCTGTGTCAAGACGTTGACACACATTCTGTATTTGTTTCTAATCTCTATTTCATCATCTGTATTCATCTTCTGTAATCTCTCATTCACAACATGTATCAAACGCTTAATTTTAGAATTAAATGTTATGATAGTCACCATTGTCATCTCTCTGTCTCTTTCCGTACATCTGTAACCCATTTTCTCCATGATGTGTTCTTAATCCCCTGGGTAAATAGCAAGAATTAAGTAGTGAGTTAATTTGTGTTAAGGAAATAATTAAGTTTATCTAAAGGTTATATGTTATATTTGATATAACATATAATTTAATATATATAATATGATAAGTTAGTTATCATATTTATATTTATATTAATTATTATTTTAATAATAAGGGAGAAAGATACAACTCCCTTCCCCTTATTTTCTCTCCACCCACGTAAATGGGTAGTGGTTTTATCTGGCATATAGAAAAGAAAATTTTCTTCTGATTTTTTGCAAAGATTGTCGATTTTGACAGTGTGAGAAAACAACAGAAGAGTTCTATGCATTTTTTGTGTTTTTGAGAAAATTCTCAATCCTTCCTCTACAAAAAATTCCCTCTAATCCAAAATAGCCAGAGCCCACCACTGTTGGGTTCTCACCCTGATAATACCGAAGAAACCTTCGTGGTCGTGTTCATTCTTATTCGAGGTTATTCTTAAAGAAAGTCTTCAAGAAGTTTTTGAAATGTTCGAGGGAAATCATGAAGAAAGGTCTTCAAAGATGAGGTTTCTAAAATCCTTTCATTAACATATTGTAATTCATAATTAAATGTATATCTTGTTTCTTGTTTAATGTAAAATTTACATTGAACAAAAAATGGAAATTGGTTGATCCGCTTCCGCTCAAGATTCTCTTCTCCTAAAGTTCCTTTAGAGATTAGATGCTAAGGATGTTTGTCACACCCCCTCCTCGCATACCTTTCCGACCTAGGAGGAGATGTGAAAACAGTAGATGCCAATCTTCTTAAGACATTCTCCATCCCTCTCAACCTTAGTCACTAGCACCCTTGTGTACTAGAAACAGTTATAAACATGCAATTAACTAGATATTTCTCAACACCCTACATAGCAATCTTAAAAACACAATTTATATATACATGCCAAAATAGTTAACATTACAATAGAGCCCTTCTCAAGTTTATCCTTATCCTTAATATGCACATATGATTTTACTAAGCCAGACAACCTTATCCACCTAACTATTTGAATTCTGGACTCCTTCAAAGTCTGGATCCTTGAGTAGCAGACTCGCAGATCAACTAGGCTCTTGGTGAAGGAACTCTAATTATAGAGGACCTATGAGCAGAAACGGATCGTACAAACTCCATTGTGAAAGAACACATATATTTACAATCATATAGAACAGATTATGCATTAAAAACTAAATTACAGCATGTTTTGAATTAAATACAAAGGATAAAAACACAATACTTTTGAAGAACACTTCTCCAAGTATAATCCTCGATCAAAAGCGAACGCAACAAGCAACAACTCGATCTCCCTCGAACACCAGCGAGTAGAAACACGATCCTCGAATAGATTCAGATACTTCCACTAGATTACCTTGGTATTCTCGGTGTGAGAATCCATGAGTGGAGGGCTCTGGCTGTATTATTGGTTTTGGGAAGGTTAGAGTTGAGCAAGAAACGATCGAGTAAACGATAACACAGTCGTGTAGAAGATGAAGTCTATCGTATAGACTCGATATTCGATCATTTAGTCTCTCAAGTTATTATCTAGTAAACTCAATTGCTAATAATGTGAGACGTCAATCATGTTAGATATTCGAAATCAAATTTCATTTTATCCCAAAAATTGTCATAAAACCATGTAACTACCCACTAAAGGTAGTTATGTAGAAAAAGGATGTAATTATCATATATTTAATAAATTATAAATAAATATAATAACTAACTTCTCATATTATATTTATAACCTAAAGTTTTAATATTGCATCATATACAATATATAAACCATAGTCATTTTTCTTCATTTTATGGTCTTTAATATAAATCATATTTATATTAAAATCAAAATTACTAACTATGAATATTATTCATAGATATTATATTTGAATCATATTCAAATATTAGTACATCCAATCAAATAATAATGTATCAAATACATTATATCATATATATTTGAATCAATTTGATTATATCATATATAATCAAATTCCATCTTATTAATTTGAACATTTTAAATTAACCCGAAATTTGATTCTCAAATTGAATCCATTGAGCTACCAAGGGGACCTTATGGACCTGTAGCTTGAAGCTCCAATGATACATGAATAACTGACTAAACTCTTTAATCACATTATCCACCATCCGTTAACTGTCAGCACTCCACTAAAGACCGACAGTTGCACTCTTCGCATTACAGATATATTTTTGTGTCCATTGGATATAATCAATAAATAGTACGATGACCCTTCACAAATCGCTCGTAAATATAGTTGAGCCAAATTACCATTTTGCCCCTATAGTTACATCTAACTCCTTAAGTACCACTGATCCCTCTGATGAACAATATATCATAGTCCCACTATGACTAAACCCCTCTCGGGCCAAGAGAGGGTGTGGCGTTACATTGTTCAAGCTCTGGAATCAGCTTTTAAGGGAGAAATTTATCTACTTATCCTTGATTTGGGGAAGAAGTGCATTCCATCTTGTGTAGCTGAGTGCCCAGCTCCCCAATCAAACGAATTCTCAAAATGGTAGGCTTCTTGAGTCGGCAATCTGGCTACTCTCACCCATGCAAATCAAAGGACCGCCGTCATATACAGGAGTTCACAACTCACTCGAGATTAAGGTCATGTTACCTATGGTCATCCTTGTGAAATGAAAGTCTCGATAATGAACAGTTTTATATAACAAGACTAAACATTTCGTAGTCCGATCTTGTACAAACTCCTTTGTATAGAATATCCTCATTCGCATGTCTAATACATGAATGACAAGGATCAAATCATTTGTAGCACTTTACAATATTTGTAACACCTACAAAACGGGTCATACTCGTAGTGTCACTAGGATAAGATATCCAGCCTTATCCATATACTACAAACCATTTAGGTTATCATTTAAAACACGATCCACTCGCATGTATCCACATACATGTTTAAGTTACAACGATAACCATGGATCTTAGTTTATTGGTTTGTGGTTAATGTAACTAAAATATCAAATATTTCATAGACAGAAGTGCATGAAATATCATATATTATAAATCACAAAATATTTGTTCATACAAGTGCTTACAAACTACAGGGCCCTACTGAAAGGAACTCTTAAAGAAGAGTATCCATGAGCGTGTTCGGATCTTTCCTATTTCACTGTGACCGAATTACCACACACATTATAACAAATAGGTATGCAATTTTACACTAATTAACAACATGATTTGATAAATAAAATACAAGAGATTGAGTTTGCGCACCAGTTGAAGACTCTCTTCACTTTGAACTCAACACAGCGGAAGTAAGCCTCTACGTTCTTTATCGCCCAGCAAGTAGTCAACTTCCAGCAACACGATCGTCTACACGAATGACAATGCACAAACAAGCAGAAGCAGAGACGACACCACCACCACTTAGAGCCCTTGGTATTCTCGGAGTGAGAATCCAAAGAGTGGTCTTTTTTGAATTTGGTAGAGGAAGGAGGAAACGGTTGATCATGTAGAACGATAAACAAGTGGGAGAAGGCTATCGTATAGAAAATGCTTATCGTTTAGAGAAAGTTACACGATCGTGTAGGTTTTACTAAGCGATCGTCTAGTATTTAGTAAGCAATCGTTTAGAAAACTCGACATGCTAAGCGATCGTTTAGAGAATGTGTGCTATCGTTTAGATGCGGGGTGTGCGATCGTTTAAGCGATAGGGCGCTATGTTATAGGCTCTCAGCTAAGCGATCCATACGTTTTCACACCTTTTGCGATTTTTTCGAACTCTTTGCAAAATGAAATCAATTTTCATTTTATTCTTCAGTTACAATAACCAAATATTGGTTTTCCCAGTAACGCACGATTAACGAGAAGTTTTCAACCAATTATCACAAAATTAACAAATTAATTAATAAATGAATATAATCATATTATATTCTTATCCTATAGTTTGATATCATCTATCTAGTATAGTAATTTCTCATCTACTTGATATAAATCATATTTATATCTAATTTCCTCCAAAACAATGTATCTCATACATTTAGTCAATTATATCATATATAATTAATCAGTTCAATTATATCATATGTAATCAAACTTCCTCTTATCAATTTGAACATTTCAAACTGACCCAAAAAACTTATTCTCAACTTTATCCAAGCTACCTAGGGGATCTTATAAACCTGTGGCTCGAAGCTCCAACGGTATGTGAATCGCTGTCTGAACTCTTTAGCCACGAGATCCACCATCCGTTAACTGCCAGACATTCCACTAAAGACCAACGGCTAAACTCTTCTTACCACAGATATATTTCTATGTGCATCGGATATAACCAATCATGAGTACGATGACCCTTCACAGATGCTCATAAGTATAACTGGGCAAATTTACCATTTTTCCCCTATAGTTACATCTCACTTCTTAAGTACCACTGATTCCTCTAATGAACAATACAACATAGTCCAACTATGTGTGAACACCTCACGGGCCAAGAGAAGGTGTGTGGCGCCACATCGTTCAAGCCCTGGAATCAGCCCTTAAGGGAGCTATCTATCTACTTGCCCCTACTTCGGGGAAGGAGTGAATTCCATCCTGTATAACTGAGTTCCCAGCTCCCAAATCAGATGAATCCCAATAATGGTAGGTTTGAATCGGGCACCTGGCCACTCCCACCCATACAAATCAAAAGACCGCCTTCAATGGTAGGAGTTCCTAACTTACTCAAGATACATATATGCCTCAATATGCATAGATCAAAAACAACCTCATTGAATCAAATATCATCTCATGCTAGCATTCAAGTATGTATGTCCACAATTAATCTTTCAAATCCTCATACAAGAACAAAAATCGGTTATACTATACTATCAGTCTATCATGCTATCGTTTTGTCATAATAACATTCTGTCATGCTAGCATACATCTAGTGACTGGCCTGTGTGTAGTTTTCAGTAGTAAGATTACTTACCTCGATACTAGATTCAGATATCAAATGCAAGCGAAAATCTTCAATAATCAACCTTTTAATTTAATTCCCCAACGAAGCCTGAGCAACAACCACCTTCATGATTCCAATCTCCAAAATCTTCCTTCAATCAGACCTTACTTCCAATTTTTAGTCCTTTTCTCCCGTAAACTTTTCAATTCACAAAGAATTTAATTCTTGACATTAATTTCAAATTAAATTTATGTGACATAACCCCCTTCCAAAACGAAATTAATTCTTGACATTAATTTCAAATTAAATTTGTGTGACATTAAAAGTCCCTTTTCCATAACTTTCCTCCGATTAAACCATTAAAGTGAAACGCCCCTTCCTTCCAAAATGAAACTAATTCTTGACATTAATTTCAAATTTCATTTGTGTGACATTAAAAGTTCAATTTCCATAATTTTCCTCCGATTAAACCACTAAATTGAAACACCCATTTCTTAGCAATTAAATCACAATAATTACATTTTGAATTTCCAAAATTCAAAAAATTCCCTCTAATACTAGAAAATATTAAAATTACATTAAGAACAAAATTCGGAGTGTTACATTCTTCCCTCCTTAAAGAACTTTCGTCCTCGAAAGTTCATTCTTAAAAAAGATCTGGGTACTGGGTCCTCATCTCATCCTCTCGTTCCCAAGTGGCCTCCTCCAACGGGTGATTCTGTCACGAAATCTTTATAACTGCTATTGACCTATTGCATAACATCTTCATCTCTTTGGCGAGAATTTGCATAGGCCTCTCTTCATAACTCAAGTTGCCATTCAACCATAATGGCTCAAAGTCAACTACATGGAACAAATCTGTTACATACTTTCTTAGCATTGAAACATGGAAGACATTATGAACTGAAGAAAGTGATGGAGACGATGCCAATCGGTAATCTACGAGAACAATTCGCTCCCATACCTCAAAAGGTCCAATGAAACCTCGAGCTACGCTTCTCTTTCCTTCCAAACCTCAAACACCCTTTCAATATGTGCCACCTTTCAGAACACTTGTGTCTAATCAAGTCCTCAAATTCCAAGTCCTTACTCTTACATCAGCATAGCTCTTTTCTATCTGCTCTGAGCTGTTTGCATATTACCCTGATCTTTTGAAGTATTCGCCTCAATCCACTTGTTTGCACTGCTCAGATCCTACGCATTTTCGTCTCTTCTACCCATCCCAACACATAGTGAGAACTCGAAAGCACTCCAGTGGAGGCTGAGAACCCAATAAACAATCCAATGTAGCCGACTAACTGTTTATTATGTGAATTCCAAGAAATACAGGTGAGAGTTCTCAACTCCCTGATAAACTCTAACCGCACAAGTGCAACAATATATCCCTCGATCGATGGTTCCAAACATTCTATCTGACCCATCAGTCTGTAAGTGAAAAGCTGTACTAAAATCCAGTCGAGTACCCAATGCTAACTAGAGAATCTTAAAAAAACTAGATGTAAAATGAGGGTCACTATTTGACATACCTGAAACTAGTATCAAAAGAGGTGTGACAACCCCTTCCATATATAACTATGAAACTTACGATTATGAAAACCAATAATACTTTAGCACGTTCAAGCTGAGAACTATGAAAACTATCGTGAGCTTAAGAAAGTCTCATCCACTAAAAACATATATCTGAGCTTACCATTATGTCACAACGAAAACATCATATGTGTAGTGGAGAAACTGGTCATGCTATATAATGCATCATCTGAAGATATGTACTAGAACAAATCTGCTCAACCGAATACTGCTTCTACTCTAGAAACGCTGACTGTGATGTCATCTTAGGGACTACATGTCTGAGAATAACTCTGTCTAATTAAATCTCACATTCATGAGAAACTCATCATGAGGCTCTATACTGTCATGGGCTATAAAACTTGCTTGAGCCATTCCTCATATTATCCTTTAGCCTTAAAAAAATCACATATCATTACTTAGACCCTGTTGCAGATGAGTCTAAAATGCCCTCTGAAAATGAGGTTTTGAAGTTCCTGGATGCTAAAGTATCAGTAAATTGATAACACATTTCCATAACTTTGTAATAACCATAATTGATCCCAGAAGTTAGTTTTTACGATAAAACTTTCTTGATTCATAAGTCATAGCTTGAATTACTCGTACTCCCTAGAGCTAGTTAACTCATTGCCCATGCAAGGGAAAACATACTATCCTGTACTGGTCCAAACCCACCTATAACAACTTTTTGTTATCAACTCAACTTTATTACCAGTCTATCCCTTATGCCAATGGTGATATTGGAAGATCCAACTTAATTACTTTTGTGCATATACCACTTTTGTCTACCTCGAGCTGGATTAAGTTCCTTTTTCAATCAAATTGATGGTCTTTCTAGTTCATGTTTCGAACTTGCACACTACGTCAAAATCCCTTAAATCTTACTAATGCCTTCAATGGTTTACCTCTTAACTAATGAAACCTCAACATACCATGTCAACAGTTCTTGTACATTTACTGTTACTAGTAACTCCATTTTAGGTTATCCCTTCTCAAACTTTTATGTTGGTAACAGACTCTCGAGTTAAAAAAAAAAAAATGTTCCATACCTATCACCTATGTAAGCTATCTTTCCATCCAACTCATATTCTCCTAAAGTTCCACATGATAATGAGATATTTTTCTTTTACACCAAAACAAATTCCTTGTAACCCTCATATCATGCCTCCAAACCATACATAACTAGGAGTTTTGAACACATAAATTCCTTTCTCTTTCCAAAAGTGTTACTTTTCTTGGATACTTTTTTTTTACCACATTCCAAGCGGAACATAATCTCTTTACTAAAGTATATTTTACTTAACTCCTCCATAAGTTTTATCTCTTTCACTAAGAATTTTCATCTTGTAGAATTCTCCTTTCCCAATTTTCATGCTTTTAAATTCCAAAAGACTTTTGTTTGTTCAAATTTGTCCAACTTTGATCTCCTGATCACAATAAGGCCGTGGATTTAATTAATTTAGGTACTCTAAAATAATCCTTCAACCCAAACAAATAACACTTTGCTTTATCCCTTTAAGTCTAAACTCATGTCTAACTATTTTAGCTTCCTTTAATGATATTAACTTAGCTAGATATTCCAAACGAATCATTCATATCACTACACATACTTTACCTAGTCCATCAAGTCGTAGTATTACCAAAGTTATTATGACTTATTAATCATATCTAAAATTCCTCAAAAATGTTTGGTTTTAATATCTCAGAGCCTTTAATAAATCCATAGTCTTTTCTTTTTCTCCTTCTTATCCATAAAACAACTTTTAACCTTATACTTGAGTACGTGGCCTATAAAGGAATTTATTTATACTAACACCAATTACACTACTCAACAAAAAAACATAACACTAGTCCTTAATGAATTCTTATCTAGACAGTTTTTTTCCTTGGTTTAAATATGTACATATCTTTATTTCTAAACTGTCATAACTCTACATAATTTCATCAATCTTTTAAAATCTCTGAACTGAGGTATATATTTGTTCGTCTCTAACAGAATATCCATGAGATAACTAGTGCCGAATAAACTCTTAATTTTATTTATCTATTTATTCATTTACCTTTTTTATTTTGTAGCATCATACCAGAATAACCAACTTATAATATCTTCCATCGAGTCATTGGCCTAGCATTAGCACATAACTGGTGCGTTTAAGCTAAATAAATATTTTAATGCACAACTATCATAAAACTTGTAAATAATAAGACGTACCTGGCGATGACGAGGAATCCGTTCATGGGCCATAGGGACAATCTGGACTTACATAATAAGTCAGTCTACATAATCCAAAACATGGGCCCTGATACCAACTGTAACGACCCGACCCCCTAGGACTCATGTTCGGTCCTTACTAAATCCATGCATGCATGGAACTTAAAACGACGCCCTTTTATAGTGAAATAAATGCTAAATATAAGGTAAATTCAAAAGATCTTCATTAAATTCAAATATTAAAAACAGACGATAGGGTACCCATAAATCATAAATGATAATAAATAGAACTGAAAACAAATCTTAATAGTAACTTTCAAACATCAAGACTGAAAGTTGAAAAACATGAAAAGAAATCTAAATATAATGAGTGGAAACATAGAAATTGTCCCAGTGGCTTGATCACGGATTCCACTTGTCAATCGTCGATGCATCTCTACCCTTACCTGAAACACCGACATGAGAAAAGATAAGTATAATATACTCAGTAAGTAACCCCTCTACTAGGGTCAGGCTTGGCATCTATGTCCTCTAGATGCCTACCTCTTGTGGTACATATAAACTTCTTTAGTCCTCATGGGATACATACATACATGCAAAACTGATCTTTATCCTACCATAGTTAAGTATGCCCACTACCTCTAGTATGTCTTGTAAGACCCACAACCTCTGGTGAATCCGGAAGGAAAGCACCACCTCTAGTGAGTCTTGAAGGAAACACAACCTCTTGTGGATGCCGAAAGAAACCACTACCTCTAATGAATCCCGAAGGAAACACAATATCTGATGAATCCCGAAGGAAACACAACCTCTAGTGAATCCCAAAGAAAACACAACTTCTGGTGAATAGCCGAATGATACACCACCTCTAGTGAATCCCGAAGGAAACCCAACATCCAGTGGGCATCTAACTAATCAGTGGGCACACTATCACAATCTCAACATCACGAGTATCACAACATGGTTCTATAACATACATATACACCTCAACATCATGGCTCTAAAACATACATATACGCCTCAATATGCTCAAATCAAATACAACCTCATGAAATTAAATATCATCTCATGCTAGCATTCAAGGATCTATGTGCATAATTAATCTTTCAAATCCTCATACAAGAACGTACATCGATTATACTATACTATCAGTATATCATGCTATCGTTCTGTCATAATATCATTCTGTCATGCTAGCATACATCTAGTGACAGGGCCTGTGAGCAGTTTTCAGTAGTAAGATTACTTACCCTTGATACTAGCAACAGATATCAAATGCAAGCTGAAATCTTCTATATATCATTCTTTGAATTTAATTCCCCAACGAAGCCTGAGCAACAACAACCCTCATGATTCCAATCCTCCAAAATCTTCCTATCAAACAGACCTTACTAATCCAACTTTTTAGTCCTTTCCTCCCGTAAATTTTCAATTACACAAAGAATTTAATTCACCCCCTCCATAATGAAAATTATCTTGACATTAATTTCAAATAAAATTTGTGTGACTAACCCCCTTCACAAAATGAAATTAAATTCTGACATTAATTTCAAATTAAATTTGTGTGACGTAACCCCCTTACCCAAAATGAAATTAATTCCTTGACAAAAATTTCAAATTAAATTTGTGTTACATAACAGTCCAATTTTCCATAACTTTCCTCCGATTAAACCATTAAATGGGAACACCCCTTCCTTCCAAAATGAAATTAATTCTTGACACTAATTTCAAATTTAATTTGTGTGACATTAAAAGTCCAATTTCCATAACTTCCGTCCGATTAAACCATTAAATTGAAACATCCCTTTCTTAGCAATTAAATCACAATAATTACATTTTGAATTTTCAAAATTCCAAAAAATGCCCTCTAATACTAGAAAATACTGAAATTACATTAAGAACAAAATTCGAGTTGTTACAAATCTCGGTGTTAACAAATATTGATGACCTTGGAATTAAAGAGTTCAACGCTTATCACAAATCTTGAGGCTAGGTCCTATGTTTCCCTCAAACTAGCTTGTAAGAACATTAAACCTTGGATTAGAAAATTGTAGACGAAAATGAAGCTGTTGCGAGATTTCTGAAAATTAGGGCTTAGAATTTTAAATGTTCCAATCTTTAATTTTAGGGTTTCGTTAATTATATTCGATATAATTAACGTATAAATTTATCAAAATTAAACTCAATTTGAGAGTTTTTAAATATTTAAGTATTGATAACAATTTTTGTAAAAACACTTTTTTTTTTCCTTTCTAAAATTTGACTTGGTTTTTTGAAAACATTTGTAGAAAATTGATAACAGAACATAAAAACTTATAAAATAGAGTAGTGTTTATAAGCTAAAATTTTAAAAAATATAAAATATAAAAAAATCAAATAGTTATCAAATGACGCTTAAGGTCTCATTTAACCATTTAATTTTTGTTGTTTTTGAAACCAATAGCGAAGTCATGAGGGTTATCCCGAAAGTGGAAAATATAATACCATTGTTAAAATATGTAGAGGTCCGCTGTCCCTAACAAATTGTTATCACTGCCGACCTTATTCTCGAGCGTCAAACAAAGCCAAAGTCGACATTTATGTTACTTTTTAGAATTCAGCTATGCATTCAAATTGTATTCTTAGCAAAAATAAAAACCACCGTAAAGAAATTATAAAGAAATTAATGCAATCTTAAAAAAAACCAAAGGCATAAACTAAAGCCCCGTTTGATACCAAATTTGGGTTTTGGATTTTTTGTTTTTGAAAATTAAGCTTATAACCACTCTACTTCACCTAATGGTTTTTTTTTTTCTTTTTTTGTCGCTACTTTCTAAATATTGTCTAAAAAAATTGGAACCAAGTTCTGAAAATTAAGAAAAATTGTTTTCAGAAACTTGTTATTTTTATAATGTGACTAAAAATTTAAACATGTCAAGTAAGGTAAAAATCATAATCGAAATTGTGAAGAAACAAATCTAATTTTAATAAATAAAAAACTAAAAATGAAATAATTATTCAGACAAGTCTAGTTCGCATTAGTAATAAACTTAAAAGAAGTCCAAGAAGAGAAAAAACCAAAGGAAAATATTAAACCATTGGCAATCCATTTATCGATTCTGTAGATAGAGAATAAGGACAACAAACCCTTGGTGTGATCCATTTATTAACATCACTGTGAGGAAAGAAAAATAACAACTCCTTACATACAACACGTATTTAGAAAAAATACAGTAAACTTACCTTCACATCCTAAATCATTACCTTAACAGTCTACTTTAAGCCTTAGCTAAACTATCAACCTTAATTTAGAATTTAAACCAAATTTTAGTTAGACCATTTCATCATTTTACTGTACAAGTAGTCTTATCTGGTAGGCTATTTTGATTTTAATATATGCTTTATGACTTAATAAATATGAAAAAGTGACAACAATTTTTTTGCATCATCATCCAAACTTAAAGAGTTCAATTTGAAGCAAGAGAAAAATGGAAGGACAACAGTGGAAAAATATTGCTTTAGTTTGTGTTTTTGCGTTGTTAACTTTGAAGACTTGTCCATTGCCTCTTTCAACCAATGGAAGATGGATTGTCGACGCCACAACAGGCCAACGTGTGAAGTTAATGTGCGTAAATTGGCCAGGACACATGCAAGCTATGTTGCTAGAGGGTCTTCATCTCAGGCCGCTTGATATTATCACCGCGTTGGTAGCAAAGTTAGAATTTTGATCTGAAGGATGCCATGGGAGGCATAGTTCAAAACAACCCTTCTATATTGAACATGACAGTCGTTGAGGCATATGGAGCAGTGGTTGATTCACTTGCTGCACATGGGATCATGGTAGTTTCTGATAATCATATAAGTCAGCCAAGATGGTGTTGTAACAATGATGATGTCACTTGCTGCACAGTACTTCGATCCGCAAGAATGGTTACAAGGAATCAGTTTGGCAGCACAAAGCCTAAAAAGAAAATCACAAGTATGTTTTCTTTTTAAGAAGATTCTAAATAACTATAGTTTTATGGATGACTAACGCAACATTTTTTCAATTTTCCTGTTAGTTTCTTTATGGCTTCATTTTAACTATTAAGTTTTAGCGAAATTTTGATAAAATAAGAACAATTTTCCTACTAGAAAAGACACAATGTGAATATTTTTAAAAATTTAAATAGAGAGAGGATAATATAATTGTATACTTTTTATATTTTTATCATAAATTAACAATAGTGTTAATCCTAAGATATATTAAAAGTACCATTAATAACTAAATTTGGACTATAAAGATTAAAATAGAACAAAGTCTTAAATTATAGGGGCCAAAATGTATATCAACCTATAGTTTATCATGAATTTATACAATATGCTAACCATTTGCATGATAATATATATGTAAAAGGCGGTAGCAATGAGCTTGAGAAACGAACCACGAGGACCAAACCAAAACGTGGAGATGTGGTTTCAATACATGAGCCAAGGAGCTAAGCTTATTCACCAAATTAATCCAAATGCTTTAGTAGTAGTTTCTGGACTAAGCTACGACACCGATTTGAGCTTCTTAAAGAACAAGTCGTTGGGCTTCAACTTGGACAATAAACTTGTATTTGGGGCTCACTTGTACTCCTTCACAAATAACATGGGTGATTGTTGGATGTCGAAGCCATTAAACACGTTTCGTGCTAATGTCAACCAAGGATTTGAAGACCAAGTAGGGTTTCTTGTTAGAGGACAAAACCCAATGCCACTATTCGTGAGTGAATTTGGGATCGACCAAACAGGCACAAATGAGGGACAAAATCAATTTTTAAGTTGCTTTTTTTACCTATCTTACCGAAAATGATTTTGATTGCCGCTTATAGGCTTTGCAAGGTAGCTACTATTATAGAGAAGGTGTAAAAAATGCTGAGGAAACCTTTGGTGTCTTAGACTCAAATTTTGCACGAGCAAAAAACTCTAAATCATTCCTTCAGAGGTTTCAACTTTTGCAAACCAAACTTCAAGGTATAACTTCTCAAGTTATATGTTACTTTTCTCCACTTACAATTTTTCTGAAATATTTTCAATTTATATCTTAATAAGAAGATTTATTTCTACCAATTTTCTATATTCTACTTTTTTTTTCCTCCTAACTAACTTAAGAATCAAAATGATTGCTCTTAACACAGATTCAAGTTCAAATCTCACAACAACATTCATAATGTACCATCCTCTTAGTGGTGGGTGTGTGCGAATGAACAAAAAATATCAACTAGGAATTAGTAGCTGTAAGACCTCTAACCGTTGGAGCCATGAAGAAGACGGTGCTCCTATTAGGTTGGCGGGATCTATATTGTGTTTGAAAGCTGTAGGAGATGGGCTCCCTCCAATTCTCTCTCAAGATTGCTCAAGCCAACAAAGTGTATGGAAATATGCTTCAAATGCCAAACTACAACTAGCCACTATGGATAAACAAGGACAAGCCTTATGCTTGCAAAGAGCTTCTCATTCCCATCAAATTGTGACTAATAAGTGCATGTGTTCAAATGATTCTCAATGCCAAGAAGATCCACAAAGCCAATGGTTTGCACTTGTTCCATCAAATTTACGTCTCATTTAATTGAAGTCAAGAAGTAATTATATATATGTTGAAACCTTATTTATTTCAATTCAAGAAAATTTATTATTCAAATGTATGTCTCATTTAATTGAAGTTAATAAGTAATCGTTGTATTTTCTCTTTTCTCAACATTATTTATTTGTATATATTAGTAACCCACTGAAATTTTAGTCCAAGTGGGAGATTGTTGCTAATGTTGTAAAACTCGCAGTTCTTAATCATGGAAACATATTCTATTTATCAATAAAAGTTTTGTTGAAACATTTATTCAATGAAAGTGTAATTGAAATTTCATTATGTAACATAAATCCAATAAACGAATCAATGCCTATAGTATGAATACTGTTACTTTATGTAGAGACATATAAGAGATCAAGTTATAGTATATAACAAAAAAGGTCATAAGTATCTGGATGGGATTGGATCCTCGTCTTGGGGACACTATGGATGTTGTATACTTCGTATAATGATACAAACGATGTGATCCCAAAATCATTCATGTGGAGACGTGCGAGTAGGGGCATCCTATGCAATTATTCAATAGAGGATCAGTGGGAGCTTAAGGAGAAAGATGTATTTATTAAGGAAAAATGGTAATTTTGACCTAGCTGTGAATACGAACAACCTGTGAAGGATCAACTTATTGATTATGGTTAAATCAAGTGGACAAAAATATAACTACAATGAGGAGAGTGCAAGTGGTATGTCTCCGTAATGACTCGACCCCCTAGGACTCACGTTGGACCGTTTCTAAACACATGCATGCATGAAACTTAAAATGACACCCTTTTATAGTGAAATAAATGCTAAAAAACTAAGGTAAATTCAAAAGATCATCATTACATTCAAATATTAAAAACAGACGATTGATTAATTGTAGAAATACATGTTATTTATACTGTTGTATTTAGATATTGCAGCTAAAAGAAAGAGAAGTTGCGTCGATAGTATAGAAATTGGTTAAGAAATGCGAAAATTATAAAATGTCGTCAATACACCTACTAACACCATTGCGAATATAATGTTTCAGTTTCTGTTTTGTAGGAAATAAGTCACCACATGCGTTTATGACTCCAAGACGAAATGAAAAACGCATCTACGTCGCATTGTGCCCATCAATCAAGAATGAAGAGATGATCAACGCAATAACGACGCATGCAACAATTGATCAAGAGCTCTAGTGATCAACGCAATTTAAACCGCATGCGGTAATAAAAAAACAGCACCGCATGCGGTGATCAATCGAAGATGTAAAGAGCAACGCATTTGCGGAAGATTCTGACAAGTGTACAGCTTTCAGTTGTGCATTTCTGACGGGTTGATTGCATTACAGAAGGAATTTTCCATTCCACCATTTCAGAAACTACCATAACAATACAGTGGGGACCACAAATTCAAAGAGCCAAGGTCTTGCCTATAAATAGCTTCTTCAAATTCGATGAAAAGAAATACATATACAGATACAGATACTGGTACATACATATATACATAGAGACATGCATATACTGATTCTGAGAGGTGAGTCTCCGAGTAGAGAATCCTTCCAATTCTCGTAGTTGAAGCTTTGTGCAAATGTCAATTCTACCGGGAAAGCAAGCCTGAGAAGAAAGCTTTCCTCTTCACCACTTCCACACGCCGGCAAGCACAATCTCTGTTTGGAATCTGTGTCAAGACGTTGACACACATTCTGTATTTGTTTCTAATCTCTATTTCATCATCTGTATTCATCTTCTGTAATCTCTCATTCACAACATGTATCAAACGCTTAATTTTAGAATTAAATGTTATGATAGTCACCATTGTCATCTCTCTGTCTCTTTCCGTACATCTGTAACCCATTTTCTCCATGATGTGTTCTTAATCCCCTGGGTAAATAGCAAGAATTAAGTAGTGAGTTAATTTGTGTTAAGGAAATAATTAAGTTTATCTAAAGGTTATATGTTATATTTGATATAACATATAATTTAATATATATAATATGATAAGTTAGTTATCATATTTATATTTATATTAATTATTATTTTAATAATAAGGGAGAAAGATACAACTCCCTTCCCCTTATTTTTCTCTCTCTACCCACGAAACAAAAAATTGGGGTGGGTAGTGGTTTTATCTGGCATATAGAAAAGAAACGATAAAAAATTTCTTCTGATATTTTTTAAAGATTGTCCGATTTTGACAGTGTGAGAAAACAACAGAAGAGTTTCTATGCATTTTTTTGTGTTTTTGAGAAAATTACTCAATCCTTCCACTACAAAAAAATCCCTCTAATCCAAAATAGCCAGACCCTCCACTGTTGGGTCCTCACCCCTGATAATACCGAAGAAACCTACGTGAAAAGATGCAGAAAACTTTAACGCACTCTCTAAGAAAGTCTTCAAGAAGTTTTTGAAATGTTCGAGGGAAATCATGAAGAAAGGTCTTCAAAGATGAGGTTTCTAAAATCCTTTCATTAACATATTGTAATTCATAATTAAATGTATATCTTGTTTCTTGTTTAATGTAAAATTTACATTGAACAAAAAATGGAAATTGGTTGATCCGCTTCCGCTCAAGATTCTCTTCTCCTAAAGTTCCTTTAGAGATTAGATGCTAAGGATGTTTGTCACACCCCCTCCTCGCATACCTTTCCGACCTAGGAGGAGATGTGAAAACAGTAGATGCCAATCTTCTTAAGACATTCTCCATCCCTCTCAACCTTAGTCACTAGCACCCTTGTGTACTAGAAACAGTTATAAACATGCAATTAACTAGATATTTCTCAACACCCTACATAGCAATCTTAAAAACACAATTTATATATACATGCCAAAATAGTTAACATTACAATAGAGCCCTTCTCAAGTTTATCCTTATCCTTAATATGCACATATGATTTTACTAAGCCAGACAACCTTATCCACCTAACTATTTGAATTCTGGACTCCTTCAAAGTCTGGATCCTTGAGTAGCAGACTCGCAGATCAACTAGGCTCTTGGTGAAGGAACTCTAATTATAGAGGACCTATGAGCAGAAACGGATCGTACAAACTCCATTGTGAAAGAACACATATATTTACAATCATATAGAACAGATTATGCATTAAAAACTAAATTACAGCATGTTTTGAATTAAATACAAAGGATAAAAACACAATACTTTTGAAGAACACTTCTCCAAGTATAATCCTCGATCAAAAGCGAACGCAACAAGCAACAACTCGATCTCCCTCGAACACCAGCGAGTAGAAACACGATCCTCGAATAGATTCAGATACTTCCACTAGATTACCTTGGTATTCTCGGTGTGAGAATCCATGAGTGGTGGGCTCTGGCTTATTTTGGTTTGAGGGAAGGTTTAGAGTGGAGCAAGATAACGATCGAGTAAGCGATAACACTGTCGTGTAGAAGATGAAGTCTATCGTATAGACTCGATATTCGATCATTTAGTCTCTCAAGTTATTATCTAGTAAACTCAATTGCTAATAATGTGAGACGTCAATCATGTTAGATATTCGAAATCAAATTTCATTTTATCCCAAAAATTGTCATAAAACCATGTAACTACCCACTAAAGGTAGTTATGTAGAAAAAGGATGTAATTATCATATATTTAATAAATTATAAATAAATATAATAACTAACTTCTCATATTATATTTATAACCTAAAGTTTTAATATTGCATCATATACAATATATAAACCATAGTCATTTTTCTTCATTTTATGGTCTTTAATATAAATCATATTTATATTAAAATCAAAATTACTAACTATGAATATTATTCATAGATATTATATTTGAATCATATTCAAATATTAGTACATCCAATCAAATAATAATGTATCAAATACATTATATCATATATATTTGAATCAATTTGATTATATCATATATAATCAAATTCCATCTTATTAATTTGAACATTTTAAATTAACCCGAAATTTGATTCTCAAATTGAATCCATTGAGCTACCAAGGGGACCTTATGGACCTGTAGCTTGAAGCTCCAATGATACATGAATAACTGACTAAACTCTTTAATCACATTATCCACCATCCGTTAACTGTCAGCACTCCACTAAAGACCGACAGTTGCACTCTTCGCATTACAGATATATTTTTGTGTCCATTGGATATAATCAATAAATAGTACGATGACCCTTCACAAATCGCTCGTAAATATAGTTGAGTCAAATTACCATTTTGCCCCTATAGTTACATCTAACTCCTTAAGTACCACTGATCCCTCTGATGAACAATATATCATAGTCCCACTATGACTAAACCCCTCTCGGGCCAAGAGAGGGTGTGGCGTTACATTGTTCAAGCTCTGGAATCAGCTTTTAAGGGAGAAATTTATCTACTTATCCTTGATTTGGGGAAGAAGTGCATTCCATCTTGTGTAGCTGAGTGCCCAGCTCCCCAATCAAACGAATTCTCAAAATGGTAGGCTTCTTGAGTCGGCAATCTGGCTACTCTCACCCATGCAAATCAAAGGACCGCCGTCATATACAGGAGTTCACAACTCACTCGAGATTAAGGTCATGTTACCTATGGTCATCCTTGTGAAATGAAAGTCTCGATAATGAACAGTTTTATATAACAAGACTAAACATTTCGTAGTCCGATCTTGTACAAACTCCTTTGTATAGAATATCCTCATTCGCATGTCTAATACATGAATGACAAGGATCAAATCATTTGTAGCACTTTACAATATTTGTAACACCTACAAAACGGGTCATACTCGTAGTGTCACTAGGATAAGATATCCAGCCTTATCCATATACTACAAACCATTTAGGTTATCATTTAAAACACGATCCACTCGCATGTATCCACATACATGTTTAAGTTACAACGATAACCATGGATCTTAGTTTATTGGTTTGTGGTTAATGTAACTAAAATATCAAATATTTCATAGACAGAAGTGCATGAAATATCATATATTATAAATCACAAAATATTTGTTCATACAAGTGCTTACAAACTACAGGGCCCTACTGAAAGGAACTCTAAAGAAGAGTAATCCATTGAGCTGTTCGGATCTTTCTATTTCACTGTGACCGAATAACCACACACACATATAACAAAAACAGTTATGCAATTTTAACACTAATTAACACCATGATTTGATAATAAAATAACAAGAGATTGAGTTCAGCGCACCAGGTTGAAGACTCCTCTTCACTTGAACTCAACACAGCGTAAGATAAGCCTCGTACGTTCTTTGATCGCCTCAGCAAAGTAGTCAACTTCCAGCTACACATCGATCTACACGTAAGACAATGCACAAACAAGAAAAGCAGAGACACACCACCACAACTTAGAGCCCTTGGTATTCTCGAAGTGGGAATCTAAAGAGTGGTCTTTGTTGGAATTGGTGGAGGAAGGAGGAACGGGATGATCGTGTAGAACGACAAGAAAGTAGGAGAAGGCTATCGTATAACGGATGCCTATCATTTAGAGAAAGCTACACGATTGTGTAGGTTTTACTCAGCGATCGTCAAGTAATTAGTAAGCGATCGTTTAGAAAACTCGGCACGCCAAGCGATCGTTAAGAAAAGCTGAGCGATCGCTTAGACAATACGTGCAATCGTTTAGTACGCGAGGCATGTGATCATTTAGGCGATAAGATACTATCGTATAGGCTCTCAACTAAGCGATTGATACGTTTTCACACCTTTTGCGATTTTTTCGAACTCTTTGCAAAATGAAACCAATTTTCATTTTATTCTTCAGTTACAATAATCGAATAAGATTTTTCCACTAATGCACGATTGAGGAGAAGTTTCCGGCCAATTATCATATAATTAACCAATTAATTAATAAATGAATATAATCATATTATATTCTTAACCTATAGTTTGATATCATATATCTACTATAGTAATTTCTCCTCTACTTGATATAAATCATATTTATATCTAATTTCCTCCAAAATAATGTATCTCATACATTTAGTCAATTATATCATATATAATTAACCAGTTCAATTATATCATATATAATCGAACTTCCTCTTGTCAATTTGAACATTTCAAACTGACCCAAAAACTGATTCTCGACTTTATCCAAGCTACCTAGGGGACTTATGGACCTATGGCTCAAAGCTTCAACGGTACGTGAATAGCTGACTAAACTCTTTAGCCATGAGATCTACTATCCGTTAACTGCCAGGAATTCCACTGAAGACCAACAACTAAACTCTTCTTACCACAGATATATTTCAATGTCCATCGGATATAACCAATCATGAGTACGATGACCCTTCACAAATGCTCATAAGTACAAATGGGCCAATTTACCATTTTTCTCCTGTAGTTACATCTCACTCCTTAAGTACCACTGATTCCTCTAATGAACAATACAACATAGTCCAACTATGTGTGACACCTCACGGGCCAAGAGAAGGTGGTGTGGCGCCACATCGATCAAGCCCTGGGAATCACCATTAAGGAGCTATCTATCTACTTGCCAACTTCGGGGAAGGAGTGAATTCCATCCTTATAACTGAGATTCCCACCCCCCCCCTCTCCCCCCCCCCCCCCCCCCCCCCCCCCCCCCCCCCCCGCCACCACTCCCCCCCCCCCCCCCCCCCCCCGCCCCCCCCCCACCCCCCCACCCCCCCCCCCCCCGCCCCCCGCCCCCCCCCCCCCTCCCCCCCCCCCCCCCCCGGCCCTTCCACCCCACCCCCCCCCCCCCCCCCCCCCCCCCCCCCCCCCCCCCCCCCCCCCCCCCCCCATCCCCCGCCCCCCGCCACCCCCCCCCCCCTCCCCTTTCCCAAATCAGATGAATCCCAATACTGGTAGGTTTGAATCGGGCACCTGGCCACTCCCACCCATACAAATCAAAAGACCGCCTTCAATGGTAGGAGTTCCTAACTTACTCAAGATACATATATGCCTCAATATGCATAGATCAAAAACAACCTCATTGAATCAAATATCATCTCATGCTAGCATTCAAGTATGTATGTCCACAATTAATCTTTCAAATCCTCATACAAGAACAAAAATCGGTTATACTATACTATCAGTCTATCATGCTATCGTTTTGTCATAATAACATTCTGTCATGCTAGCATACATCTAGTGACTGGCCTGTGTGCAGTTTTCAGTAGTAAGATTACTTACCTCGATACTAGATTCAGATATCAAATGCAAGCGAAAATCTTCAATAATCAACCTTTTAATTTAATTCCCCAACGAAGCCTGAGCAACAACCACCTTCATGATTCCAATCTCCAAAATCTTCCTTCAATCAGACCTTACTTCCAATTTTTAGTCCTTTTCTCCCGTAAACTTTTCAATTCACAAAGAATTTAATTCTTGACATTAATTTCAAATTAAATTTATGTGACATAACCCCCTTCTAAAACGAAATTAATTCTTGACATTAATTTCAAATTAAATTTGTGTGACATTAAAAGTCCAATTTCCATAACTTTCCTCCGATTAAACCATTAAAGTGAAACGCCCCTTCCTTCCAAAATGAAACTAATTCTTGACATTAATTTCAAATTTCATTTGTGTGACATTAAAAGTTCAATTTCCATAATTTTCCTCCGATTAAACCACTAAATTGACACACCCATTTCTTAGCAATTAAATCACAATAATTACATTTTGAATTTCCAAAATTCAAAAAATTCCCTCTAATACTAGAAAATATTAAAATTACATTAAGAACAAAATTCGGAGTGTTACATTCTTCCCTCCTTAAAGAACTTTCGTCCTCGAAAGTTCATTCTTAAAAAAGATCTGGGTACTGGGTCCTCATCTCATCCTCTCGTTCCCAAGTGGCCTCCTCCAACGGGTGATTCTGTCACGAAATCTTTATAACTGCTATTGACCTATTGCATAACATCTTCATCTCTTTGGCGAGAATTTGCATAGGCCTCTCTTCATAACTCAAGTTGCCATTCAACCATAATGGCTCAAAGTCAACTACATGGAACAAATCTGTTACATACTTTCTTAGCATTGAAACATGGAAGACATTATGAACTGAAGAAAGTGATGGAGACGATGCCAATCGGTAATCTACGAGAACAATTCGCTCCCATACCTCAAAAGGTCCAATGAACCTCGGGCTTAGCTTCTCTTTCCTTCCAAACCTCAAAACACCTTTCATAGGTGCCACCTTTCAGAACACTTTATCATCAGTCTCAAATTCCAAGTCCTTACGTCTCATGTCAACGTAGCTTTTCTATCTGCTCTGAGCTGTTTGCATATTACCCCTGATCTTTTGTATTGCCTCATTCGTGGTTTGCACTAGCTCAGATCCTAGCATTTTCGTCTCTTCTACCTCATCCCAACACATAGGAGACCTACAACTCTTCCTATAGAGGGCTTCAAACGACGACATGCCAATGGTAGCCGACTAACTGTTATTATGTGAATTCCATGAAATACAGGTGAGAGTCTCAACTCCCTGAAAACTCTAACGCACAAGTGCACAATATATCCTCCAATGTTTGGTTCAAACATTCTATCTGACCATCAGTCTGTAAGTGAAAAGCTGTACTAAAATCCAGTCGAGTACCCAATGCTAACTAGAGAATCTTAAAAAAACTAGATGTAAAATGAGGGTCACTATTTGACATACCTGAAACTAGTATCAAAAGAGGTGTGACAACCCCTTCCATATATAACTATGAAACTTACGATTATGAAAACCAATAATACTTTAGCACGTTCAAGCTGAGAACTATGAAAACTATCGTGAGCTTAAGAAAGTCTCATCCACTAAAAACATATATCTGAGCTTACCATTATGTCACAACGAAAACATCATATGTGTAGTGGAGAAACTGGTCATGCTATATAATGCATCATCTGAAGATATGTACTAGAACAAATCTGCTCAACCGAATACTGCTTCTACTCTAGAAACGCTGACTGTGATGTCATCTTAGGGACTACATGTCTGAGAATAACTCTGTCTAATTAAATCTCACATTCATGAGAAACTCATCATGAGGCTCTATACTGTCATGGGCTATAAAACTTGCTTGAGCCATTCCTCATATTATCCTTTAGCCTTAAAAAAATCACATATCATTACTTAGACCCTGTTGCAGATGAGTCTAAAATGCCCTCTGAAAATGAGGTTTTGAAGTTCCTGGATGCTAAAGTATCAGTAAATTGATAACACATTTCCATAACTTTGTAATAACCATAATTGATCCCAGAAGTTAGTTTTTACGATAAAACTTTCTTGATTCATAAGTCATAGCTTGAATTACTCGTACTCCCTAGAGGTAGTTAACTCATTGCCCATGCAAGGGAAAACATACTATCCTGTACTGGTCCAAACCCACCTATAACAACTTTTTGTTATCAACTCAACTTTATTACCAGTCTATCCCTTATGCCAATGGTGATATTGGAAGATCCAACTTAATTACTTTTGTGCATATACCACTTTTGTCTACCTCGAGCTGGATTAAGTTCCT
Source organism: Benincasa hispida (assembly GCF_027475165.1). Classification (NCBI taxonomy): domain Eukaryota; kingdom Viridiplantae; phylum Streptophyta; class Magnoliopsida; order Cucurbitales; family Cucurbitaceae; genus Benincasa; species Benincasa hispida. Next base: position 27,698 of record NW_028326305.1, read on the forward strand.
TTTTCAATCAAATTGATGGTCTTTCTAGTTCATGTTTCGAACTTGCACACTACGTCAAAATCCCTTAAATCTTACTAATGCCTTCAATGGTTTACCTCTTAACTAATGAAACCTCAACATACCATGTCAACAGTTCTTGTACATTTACTGTTACTAGTAACTCCATTTTAGGTTATCCCTTCTCAAACTTTTATGTTGGTAACAGACTCTCGAGTTAAAAAAAAAAAAATGTTCCATACCTATCACCTATGTAAGCTATCTTTCCATCCAACTCATATTCTCCTAAAGTTCCACATGATAATGAGATATTTTTCTTTTACACCAAAACAAATTCCTTGTAACCCTCATATCATGCCTCCAAACCATACATAACTAGGAGTTTTGAACACATAAATTCCTTTCTCTTTCCAAAAGTGTTACTTTTCTTGGATACTTTTTTTTTACCACATTCCAAGCGGAACATAATCTCTTTACTAAAGTATATTTTACTTAACTCCTCCATAAGTTTTATCTCTTTCACTAAGAATTTTCATCTTGTAGAATTCTCCTTTCCCAATTTTCATGCTTTTAAATTCCAAAAGACTTTTGTTTGTTCAAATTTGTCCAACTTTGATCTCCTGATCACAATAAGGCCGTGGATTTAATTAATTTAGGTACTCTAAAATAATCCTTCAACCCAAACAAATAACACTTTGCTTTATCCCTTTAAGTCTAAACTCATGTCTAACTATTTTAGCTTCCTTTAATGATATTAACTTAGCTAGATATTCCAAACGAATCA
>NW_028326306.1:12500-28276 GCF_027475165.1 Benincasa hispida
TTAAGTGTGTTTTCTTATTTAAACTGTCTTATTTTTCCACTTAATTTTGTATCTCTATTTAAATTTGTATAAATAAGTTGAGTAGGATGAGAAAGTTAGTGTGGAATGGTGAAGAAGGAATGGGGAAAATTTGGAAAAAATGTGTAGAAGTTGCACGGAGACAAACAATTCGCAGTAGCTAAGAGCGAGATCGTTGAAAGTGAGATCAGCAAGATCATTGAGAGCGAGATCATTGAGATCGAGACCAGCGAGATTGAAGAAGAAATGGGAGAGAGCGAGATTGGATAGAAGATGGGAGAGAGCAAGACCAGCGAGAAAGCTGGAGAGAGCGAGAGTAGAGAGAACGAGACCAGCGAGAAAGCTGGAGAGAGCGAGAGTGGAGAGAAAAGTTAAAGCTGGAGAGAGCGAGAGAGAGAGCGAGACCAGCGAGATTGCTGGAGAGAGTGAGAGTGAAGAAAGCGAGATTTTGAGCGAGAAGGGGGGAGAGAGCGAGAGTGGAGAGAGCGAGACCAGCGAGAAAGTGGGAGAGAGCGACACTGCCGAGAGTGGAGAGAGTGACATTGCCAAGAGTAGAAAGAGTGAGAGCGCCTATGCTAGGCTTGCTTTGTCTGATTCGAATGTCACGCCCACGCCTCGTCTATGCATTGAACGGCCGAGCAACCTTCTGGGCGATGTATTTGGACGCGTTAGGGTGGGTTATGCATTTAAAAATCCTATTTTGAATACAAAAAAAGCTTGAAGACGTAAGGGAAAACATCAATTAAAATCTATGTGTCCATTAAAAGAAATTCTTAAAACTAAGAAACTGTGTTGGATGCGTTTGGGAAGAACACATTGAATCAAGGTGAAGTCAGCTTATGTTGATAAAGGGAGGATTAAACATTTGGTCATGCAGTCAAGTAGGTGTTGTCAATCCCACAAGCAATTTGAACGCCTATAAATAGGGAGTTAGGATTTCATTTTCAAATTACACAAAAATCATAAATTTTGTAGAGAAAGTAGAGGGCAGTGAGGGTTCAGAGGAATGTGTCAATTTTGGACAAGGAGATCTTCCAATCTACTCGTGCGTTTGGAGTGATTCCAAAGCCGTCTAAAAGCTCTGGAAGTCTAGTTTTTAGAGTAGGGCTGCAAGAGGAAAAAGCTCAAAGGAATTGGGCTGGAGGTTGAGAAGAAGGAAGAAGGGTCAGACTGTCGGATCAGTCTGGGCTAGTCTTGAAGATTTTGAGATTCCGGCCAAACCACGAGAAATTTGGAGCTGAAAGTTTAGGGTAAGATTCTAAGATATTTTAGAATAAGTTTATAGAAGGAAGTTTCCAAATAAGGTTCGAAACTATGAGTAATCTAAGTTGTAATTTGAATCTGGATTCTAGGGGTGAAAAAGGGACCCGAGGAGCTACTAGAGTGAAAAGTTCCTAAGAGTTCGAGGTGAGTAGCTAAAATGTTTTCGAACTAAAATGTTTTTAAGCTGTTTTGATTATAAACGTTTTATAGAAAGCATGTTTGCGAAAATAATTCCCATGCCTACTAGTTTTCTCTAGTTGTTTCTCTAATGATTACAAACATCCTGATCGGATCGCTCCATAGGTTTGGCTGAAGCCCAGAACGTCATTTCTAATGATGGGGTCGAGGATCTATTGTCTTTTAAGAAAGAAACGGATGATGTTGACAAAGATGAATGGATTAAAGCCATGAACCAAGAGATGAAGTCTATGTACTTCAATAATGTCTGGGAGCTTGTGGATCCGCTTGATGGGGTAAGACCTATGGGGTGTAAATGGATCTATAAGCGAAAGAGAGGTGTAGATGGAAAGATGCAAACCTTTAAGGCTAGTCTCGTGGCAAAAGGTTATACCCAGGTTGAAGGAGTTGATTATGAGGAAACTTTAGCACCTGTTATCATGCTCAAGTCTATTGGGATACTCCTGTTCATAGCTACATTTTATGATTGTGAGATATGGAAAATGGACGTCAAGACTGCCTTTCTTAATGGTAATCTTGAGAAGACCACCTACATAGCTCAACCAGAGGGGTTCATAGTTACAGATCAAGAGCAAAAAGTTTGCAAGCTTAATAGGTCCATTTATGGGCTGAAACAAGCATCTCGATCGTGGAACATTAGATTTGACACTGCGATCAAATCGTTTGGCTTTGATCAGGAGGTTGATGAGCCTTGTGTCTACAAGAAGATCATAAAAAACTCAATAGCTTTCCTGGTACTGTATGTGGATGATATCCTACTTATTGAGAATGATGTAAAGTATCTGACTGACATTAAAAGTTGCTAGCTGCCCAGTTCCAAATGAAATATTAGGGTGAGGGATAGTATGTTATAAGATCCAGATCATTCAGGATCGTAAGAACAAGAGGTTACCCTTGTCTCAGGCATCGTACATCGATCAAATGTTGATCGGGTACAGGATGAAGGATTCAAAGAGGGATTTGTTACCCTTCAGGCATGGAATCATTTTTTCTAAGGATCAATGTCCTAAGATACCTCAAAGAATATGAAACGGATTCCCTATGCTTCAACTGGTGAAAGCATAATGTATGCAGTGTTGTGTACTAGACCCGACATTTATTATGCAGTAGGGATTGTCAGTCGTTATCAGTCAAATCTAGGATTTGATCACTTGGCGACGGTTAAGACAATCCTCAAGTATCTTCGAAGAATGAGAGACTACATGCTCGTATATGGAGATAAGGTTCTGATCCTTACAGGATACACAGACTCTGACTTTCAGATCAATAGACATTCTTGTAAATCGACATAGGGATCAGTGTTCACTCTGAATCGAAGGGCTATAGTGCGGCGAAGCATCACAAGGATGCATCACAGACTCCACTATGGAAGCCGAATACATAACCGCTTGTGAAGTAGCTAATGAGGCTGTTTGGCTGAGGAAATTCCTTACAGATCGTGAAGTTGTTCCAAATATAGATTTTCCAATCACTCATTATTATGATAACAATGAGGCAGTGGAAAATTCGAATGAGCCTCGAAGTCATCGTCGAGGCACACATATAGAACAGAAATGCCACTTGATTAGGGAGATTATGCATCGCGGTGATGTAATAGTCACGAAGGTTGCGTCGGAGCACAACGTTGCTAATCCATTTACAAAGACTCTCACGGCTAAAGTGTTCAAGGGTCACCTGGAGAGTCTGGGTCTGCGCGACATGCGACATCTTGTCTAGGGCAAGTGGGAGAAGATATTAGGGTATGCCCTAGTTTATTATATATTGTACATGTCTTTATCTTGTATTATACATTAGTCTCCCAAGGCATTAGGAAAAATGGAAGATTGTTGGGACTGGTGTCCTAATTCTTCCGAAGTCTTGTATTTATAATATGTACACATTGTTATGAATAAAATAAGAGTTATCTTATCTGGCATTTACACATATACAATAAACAAAGATCCATGGTTATTGTATGTAAACTAAAACATGTATATGAGATATACAAGTGGATCATGCTTTAAGTGATAACCTAAATAGGTCTGTAGTATAAGGATTAAGGTGGGATATCTGATCCTGATGATACTACGGATACGACCCGCTTTGTAGAGGTTTACAAGTGTTGTGAACTACTACAAATGGTACATCTTGACCATTCATGTGGAGACATGTGAGCGGTGGTGTCCTATACAAAGAGTTTGTATAAGACCAGACCACGAGATGATTCGTCTTTGTATATAACGTCGTTGATACTGGTGACTTACATCTCACCTAAACGACCGTAGGTGACATGACCTCAATCCGGAGCGTTTTGGGAACACCTATCTTTGAGGGTGATCATTTGATTATTATGGGTAAGAGTGGCCAGATTGCCAACTTAACATACCTACCTTTTTGGGGACTTGTCTGATTTGGGAGCTGGAAATTCAGTTACACAAGATGGAATTCACTGCTTCCCCGAAGCAAGGGTACTTAGATAGATTGCTCCCTAAGGGCTGATTCTGGGGCTCGAACATAGTGGCCAACTCTTCTCTTTGGAAGGACTCAATCATAGTAGAACTATGACTTATGTTCATTAGAGGGATTAGTTGTGCTTAAAGAGTTAGATGTAACTACAGGGGCATAACGATTATTGGCCCAACTGTACTTACAGGCGATCTATGAAGGATTACCACACTGTTGATCGGTTGATATGGACACATAATATATCTGTAGTAAGGAGAGTTAAGCTATTGGTCTTTAGTAGAGTGCTTGGCAGTTGACGGATGGTGGATCCCATGACTAAAGAGTTTAGCCAATTATTCACGTACCATTGAGCTACAAGTCCATAAGGGCCCCTTGGTAGCTCAATGGGTTCAAGTTGAGGATAAGTTCTTAGTGTTGATTTGAAATGTTTAGTGTGGTGTATTAGATACATCAAGTGGAGGATTAATATAAATGAGATTTACATTAAGTACCATGAATTAGACAAAGAGTTATGGTTTATATGTTTCATGAGATGAAATATTAAAACTATAGGTTATAAATATAGTTTTGTAAGTTGATTATCATGTATATTTATAATAATATTAATTATTGTATAATTATCTCTTTTTCTTTAATAACCAACTGAGTGGGGTTTATTGGTTGTTTCATGGTAATCGTGAGATAAAAGGAAAATATTTTCTTATTTTTAGTTGATGTTTTTGTGAGAGTTTCCATTCTCGGATTACTCACGGCGGTTGTCAAGTATAATAGATTTGCTAAACGGCAGCTGAAGAGAGACTAGACGATCGTGGAGTGTTTCTATACGATAGATCACTTAACTGGCCAATTAGCTAAAAAATTGCGTAGCTTTTGCTAATCGATTGCATAGATTCTATAAACGATTGGGCATTGTCTATACGATAGATATTTGTCATCTCCCACTTGCTCAATCGTTTACACGATTGTTGCTCCAGTCTCTTCCTCTAATCAAGTCCACACAAAGCCCACACTTCTGGATTCTCACATCGAGAATACCAAGGTAGCCATTGTGGTGGTGTTGTACTCAACTTGACATTGTCGAGGTTTATTGGAGGCCGTTCGTTATGTTCGCAGTTTCGTGTGGTGGTTGTCGATTGTTCGTGACCTTGGAGATCGCTGAGTTCGAGCATTCGTGTTTTGCAGTTTTGTGGCATTCATAATTAAGGGTGTTAAAGATGAGTCTTCAAATGTATGTTATTTTTAACCCTTAATCGTATAGTAGAGTATGCTATAATTTTGTATGTTGCATAGCCTTTATGTTTCCGCTTGTGTACTATAATTGTTAATGTTCATATACAAATGGAATTTGAAATGATCATTCTGCTGCTCATAGAAATCCTCATGTTCAATTTCCTTCAAGTACAATGTTTTCTTTTTGTTGTTAGAGTTCTAGTTTTGTAAGTTAGTTTTGTCATGAGTCATGAAAATATAGTCCTTGGTAATATGAAAATATCTTAGAATGTCAGTGGAGCTAGATTATTCACCTTCAAGAGTTTTAGGTGTTAAAAAAGATGGGTTTGGTTTATAAGTCTGAGATGTTCAACTATGTAATAGGTTCTTTTTGTTTGGTATCAGTGGATTTCTATATGACTTGTTCTATAAATTCAATAAGTTTCTTTTGTTATGTTTGTTTATTTAATATGTGTCTATGTTTCTTTATTTAATAGGTGTCCATCAAAAGGGTACAAATCAACCTTAAGAAATTTCCATTGAGAGATCAAGAGAATCTTACAAATTACAAATGAACAAAAGAGGCTTGCAAAATATTTTATTTACTCACAGAAATAAACATAAAAGATACAATACTTTATTTTGTATCATTTTACTTTGTTCTAGGAAATGATTACATTCTTTTTTCTTATTTTTTTTTGTAAAGTTAATAGATTTATTTTTAACTAATGAAAATCATGGTATTTAATGTGTTATGAAGTATTTAATATATGTGGGTTGATCTAGAGTCACAAGTTTATTTTTAACACAAATATGAACAATAATATACAAACTATTCTTATTTAGTAAAAAAATTGTACCTTTTATAGCCATGAGCAAATCAATAACAATATATATATATAGTGAAAGCAAGTGCAATCAAAAGATTATTATAGTAGTTATAGCTATTAGAAAAGACTAAATAACCTTACTATAGCATAAGATTAAAGCTATAAGTACTATATTATAGCGTTGAAAAAGTTCTATCAAATATTACATGCATAATAAAAATGTAAGATTTTATTACATATTTGTCTATCTAACGCGCAATATAATGATAATCAAGGCTTTGACATTAAAAGTGAGTCATTATTAAATTGTAATTTAGATAAACCATGCTAACATTATACAGTATTATAATCCATAGTGTACCCATCTATTTTTAACCAACTTTATTTAAATTAATTTTTTTTTAGATTGATTTTTACTTTTATTTTTCTAATCTAATTTGTTGTTATCCACCTTTATTGGTCGTTTTTTGGAATCCAACAAGAGAGGTGTATTAATTTTCAAATCTTACAAATTAACTCCGTTTTAGTTTTATTAAATGAGTTTTAATCTCTTTTTTAAAATATTTGTTTCAATGACATTTTTTTAAAATTTCTGACGACTGATTCTAGAAATATTTGAGAGTCGAATTTTCTAGATTCTCAAGGTGAGGGTTCATAATTTATGGAAATCCAATTCTAAATACAAGATAAAAATGAATTTAATTAAAATAATCATTTTCTTAAAAAAACTTATACTTGATAGGGACAAGACCCTCAAACAATGGTACAAAGTTGGCCCTTGCGAACAACTTGATGTACTATCTTCAGATCCCTGGGGAAGAGATTCAAGTTGGCCCTTGCGAACAGCTTGATGTACTATCTTTAGATCCCTGGGGAAGAGATTCAAGTTGGCCCTTGCGAACAGCTTGATGTACTATCTCCCTTCGACCCTTTGAGGGAAATGTGGCTTTGTTTTTTGTTTCAACCCCAAAAAGTCTCATACCAATGGAGATAGTCATCCTCACTTATATACCCATGATCCTCCTTTTTATCTAACCAATGTGGGACATTGAACATTCTCAACAATATTAAAAGGTTATCCTATGACACATTATGAGAAATTGTAATAATTTCTCACATTCTTGAAGTGAGAAAATTCTCAATTCTAACATAGCGGAATTGATGAAATTTGTCAACTTATTTTATGAGATCATGACTCTAAATATTAGAGAAATGAAGTGTAAAAGACATTATTTTAAAAATCTTATTTCTCAAAAACTTAATTTCTTTAGCTAATATTTTAAATTCTAGATTTAAAATTTGACCACCATTCTCCAACGGATGTTGTGGGGTGTTAATAACTTTTGCATACACAGATGACTCTCAAACTCAACTATAGTTTTGTAGACCATTTTTTATTGGTTTTTATTAAGAAAAATTGTTTACTTCATTTCGATGCCCAATCACACCCTAAAAAAAAATGGTGGCGCTTCATTTTTATTTTCATTTAAAATTAATCTTTTTCGAGGATATCAGTCGCTATGCATCGTCTCGGACACATGACGACACATAGCATCAAAGTTTTCATTCTATTTCTCTAGACATCATAATTTCTACCATTAGTAAATGGGGGTTTATCAATAGATTGATCATTTGAAGTTGTCATGACTTTAGCAATTAAGGGTTTGTTTTGGTAGAAAATCTAAGAACAAAAATTTGAAAACAAATAACTCAATAAAACCATAGTTGTAGTTCGTGTTTTTATATATGTGCTTGGTAGCAGATTCAGTAGTTGAGTTTTAATTTAAACAATTGTTTAAAATGTGATGATATTTATATAACTTATTATACTTACTCACTAAATATTAGTTGATAAAAAACTATAATCAATTTATTTGTTGACATATTTTATATTAACTTTTTTTATAATTATTATTTTGTATATTATATAATTTATAATACATTATATAATGCCTATTTACTTTTCATAAAATTAATTGAATTTATAACATGATATATTATAGTTCTAAATATTTTTATCTTTATTTGATATAATTATACATACTAAAGTTCAAAATTCAAAATCTAGATATAATAAAAATATAAAAATATTATTTTTCAGAATTTGCATAGTTTGGAAAACATAATTCGAAAACACTTTTCATAAAGAAAATGTAGGTTGTCTGCAAAACATATATTTGCTAATCTGCATTCACTTGAGAATGACCAATAAAGTGACATAAACAAAGTAAAGTACCCAATTTAATTTTCATAACAATATTGATAATATGAATACGCAAAGAAAAATTTAACCAACATAAATAGACAAATATGAATAATTAATTTCAAGATCAAATTATAGAAAATAATTTCATGCAAAATAAAATATAATAATAAGTTAATTACAAGACTATTTATGAGAGAGATGGATAGAAAAAGTGACACAAAAAGATCTTTAGTAGTTCAACACCACTGGTCTATTCCATTTTACAATCTCCTTTTAGGTATGATAATAACTTGACTATTTTCATTGCTTAGAGCTGAACAGTTTCAATATTCTGTTTTCGGATGTAAGAAAAAACCCAATCCCTTCTACATTGAAAAATCAAATTGTTACAACAATCTTTACAATAAATTTCGAGTTGAAGATCAAGATAGGATACACAAGTCTATTCTCAAAGAACAATTCATACAAGTAAAACCCTTACAATAATGGCTATAACAAAAATACAAAAAACTCGATCTAAAAAATTAACAAAAAATTGGAATAAGCTATCAAACGTTGTAGGATTTTAAGGACTTGTTTAAGAATTTTTTAAATTATTTTTATTTTCAAACAGAGGTAAAAAGGCTAAACTTGTTTTTGGCTAGAAAATATAAACATTTTGACCATTTGACCAATAATATAAATAATATATTTTTTGCCACATGTTAGTCTCTCATTGGTTTATATAAAGTAATACTAAAAATTTAAACTTTTGACCGTAGGACTTTTTTATTATAATTGAATTTGTTTTATTATTTTATTAATAAATTTGCCATCTGTTATAATATAGTTACACAGGTAACGCCAAGTCTCCATGTCATATGTCATGTCATCATTTTTATGATTAAAAATTGCCACGTCATCTGTCACATCATCAATTCACCATTGATCGCACATATGTAAGGTGCCACGTTATCAATTTGACCGTTGAATTCACCACTTAAGATGCCATGTTCGTCACTACATGAAGATTTTCTTTCCATTTTTATTTCGGTCATAACTTTTTTGTTTGAGCTCCAATTTGAGTGTTTCAAAGTTCCACCTTCCTCTGGCTTATCAACGGTAGTCTGCTCAGGGTTCCAACCTCAACGGTTGATAACTATTGACATCCTTGTTCCGAGTTCTATACAATGAATTCTTCAAAATACTAAAATTATTAGTGAATAAAAGCAAATTTGTTTTGATCAAAATGTTAATTAATTAATTGTAAATGAAGGATCGAAAAACCAGCAAGGATTACTAACCTTGGAGCCTTCTATGGTTATTCTCAATAATACTTGGGTACAAAGCTGATCCAAACACAACATTAATCTTGCTTGAGAAAATTAATTTGCTAATGGTAATAGTAGAAATTATGAGTTTGGTCGTCGAAGAATGTAAGAACGCGTTAAGTTAATTTCTTTTATGTATATTTTTTTAACTAAAAATATATCATTCATTAGAAATGTCATAAAAATATATATTTTTTAAAGGTATTATAATTAAAATGTGGGGTGGAAAAATCGAACCTCAGATCTCGAGATCGATAGTACAAGCATTATGTCAAATGAGCTACGCTCTTATTGGCAAGTGTCATAAATATTTTATTTATAAATTTTCCTGAACATTTAAGGGAGAAACATAAGTCTAGGTTAGATAAAATGATGGGACAAAAAAAAAAAAATAGTCAAGAAGCATGGCATTATTTCCAAAGAAAACATATTATATATTTCAAGGAAATGTTTCATCCATTTTACTTGAGGATAACCATTATTTACTTATTACAAAATCCTCACAATCTTAAGATTCAACTTTGACACACCTTAATTATTCATATCATGTGAGCTTGAGAGAAGACTTGTATAAAATCTTATTGTTTAAGGTGATATTCAATGTCTTTGGCAAGTTCATTCATAACATCATGGTATTTATTAGGGTACGGAGGTCCATCATGAAGTTTCTTATATTCCAAGATAAAAATTATCGAACTGCAATTCGGTCCCTTTAGCACAACTCGATATGTTCAGATGAAGGTTTTGTAATGCTTAAACACATCTCCTTCTAATCCAACTATCTTTATCACCAGATTTTTGTCATCGAATTCTACCCGTTCCTTGACAACTTCGGCTCTACCATCTTAAAAATCCTATAAACACAGAGAAAATGAGTAATAATTGGTTAGTAGCCAAGAAGTTTCTTATGAAAAGAGGTGAAAAGAAAAACGTATGAAGTGATCGTGGTCTTGGTCGTTGTAGTACGTATCGATTGTGTAATTCCAAATCTTGATGGAACCATGACCATGTTTGCTCCAATCTCCATCATGAACTTTAACTTTTTGGACTAACTTTGGAGAAATATTTGGAATATGAGAAATTTCATCTTTAAAGAGTTTGTAAAATCTATGTGCAGGTGTGTTTATTTCTACTTCACCCACAAGCTTGTTTATCAAACTTCTCTTACTATAGCTTGATTACTTTTAGAGAACACACCCACAAACAAAACAATATTCAATGCCTTCCCCTTTTTATACCACCCACACTTATATATTATTTTACTACATTTTATTGTTTTTGTTTTTTCTTCCATCTTATGTTGTCCAGCACATAGCCAACGAGGTTCGGTTTATCGTGTATTACAATTAGAAAATGAAAAATATTTGGATACATCTTGAGTTGCACTCATGTTTATACTATCATACTCAATAATCCAACTATAGTTTGTCATATGGAAAACTCTTGATTCTTTTTAATACTTTTATTATATCCTTTAACTTCCATTACATGTTTGAAATATTCTTTTAATTTAAAATACACATAAAAATCTTAAATGGTGTGGCAGTGATATTGTACGAAAACTCTAAAATGTTTATATTCTTATTAAGGATAGCTTTGAAACATTTGTAAAAAGTTTAACGAATTATATTATAATTAACTTTGAATAGAATAGTAAAACTTCCCTGATAAAAGCTATAGGTAAGGGGAAAAATATTTGTTTATTGATTAACTAAAAAGTTTCATATAAATATAATGTATATTTGAAAGGACACGAATATATTTATTTAATAATACAAAGCTTTAAAAAGAAGATGCGAGTCTGAGTGATGTTTGAGAGAAAATAGATGGGAGAAAAAAAAAATTATGTTGAACACTTCATTTTAAATTAAAAAGAAAGAGATTAACAATGAAAAGCATACTTAGGCATATCTTGATGTAATTCTAAAATGGTTAAAATTAGTTTGAAACATGATTTTAATTTAAAAATAATTTTTTATGATATAAAATTTTCAAAACAAATTTTTATGATTTAAAATTTACATTTAAAAGTACAAGATTAAATATTAAAGTAATTTTGAGTGATTATAGATGTATTGTGGAAATATTTTCATCATGAAAAAAGTGATTTCAACAATTTCGAAATCTCAACATGCACTAATATAAGTTGCAACAAAACATTTTCAAATTATGCTCATTTAACCACTGGGTCGAGGTTTTGTAGGGATCCGCTTCGAATGTGACGGGCAATGTTCAATGTATGGAAATGAGAGAACGAGCGATGAGACATGTTAAAGATTTGTTGATTGGCTCCATATTTTTCTAAGACAACTTGTGGTGGTTTTTGTCATCGTTACAAATGTTTCCATATCATGTCTCTGACCCTATTAATTCCTATAGTATATTTTTATTTTCATATTTGGAAATTTTCTACAGATTTATTTTATCCGATATTTTCCTTATTTGAGGCGTGCCTTATTATTTCCGAATTGAGCATTGTTTCCTTTTTTCGCCACGATTTTTAAATGGAAAATATTGGTGTTCATTTAGGGTTGCCGCATTTGATCATTATTGGAGAAAGTTTCTATTCTTCATGGCCAAATTGGGTAACATCATGTTTTTCTATCTTTACTCACTCTATTTCACTATGTGATTTTGCAATACCTTAAAGATAAATTTTGTCTCAGAGGAAGCCTAAGGTATTGTATTTGAGAAGGGACTTTTGGTCTTAGAGGAAGCCTAAGACTTCATTCTCAAGGAGTTCTCTATCATAGAGAGAGCCTAAGTTTCGTTAGTGAATGGAGTTCACTGAGCTAATAGAAGATAATCAAGAAGAGAGAAGTCTCACACACTGTCAAAAGCAGAAATGTTTGACACTAATATTAACTTACTTCAGAGGAGCCTAAGTTCTTTTGAGAGGAAGTCTCGCATTTAGGGGGAGACTAGGTAATCTATGAGTTGGGCTCTACTTGAGTCATTATAGTAGTTATTGAATTACAGATAAGTACGAAATTGTAATTGCTTGACTCTTTGATATTAGTGGGTTATTTTTCCTGGGCACATTGCTCCCTAACGTAGGTTGATTTCACTGAACTGGATTACCAACTTATGTGTGCGTTTACATGTTATTCTTATTATTAGTATTTTATTGTTACAATACTTGTCTTTGCTTTCCATTTAACATCCTTGTTTTGAGTGGAGTCATCTTATAGCTTTTTCAACTGGTATCAAAGCGGGTCACCTTTATCTCAGGTGCTTCGATCATGAACGGAATCAAAGAAAGTTGTTCATGACGGGAACTCAAATGATAGCCTTTCTAAAATAAATTGATTTTAAAACCTAGAAGGCTATAGTCATTGGTTGGTCTTATCGACACACTGAAACTGATGATGGAAAGGAAATCTTGAAACCTGAATTGCAATGGTATGAAGCTGAAGGTGAAGCATCATTACGAAATTCTAGAGCATTGAATGTCATATTTAATAGTGTTGATCGCAACATATTCAGATTGTTTAATATGTATGTCTCTACAAAGAAGGTGTGGGATATCTTATCCATTGTCCATGAAAGAACTTCATAGGTTAAAATGTCAAGGCTTCACTTGTTGACTTCTAAGTTCAAAAATCTTAAAATGCACGATGATGAATAAATTATTGAATTCAATGTTCAATTATTGGACATTACAAATAAATCGCTGGCTTTAAGAGAGAAAATTTTAGAATAAATCCTCAGTTGAAGATGAGCATGATGATCCTGACAAGGAGTTTGAGGATTACCTTGTTGAATCTATTTCTTTAGTTTTGAAACAATTCAATCGTGTTCTCAAAAGATTCAGAAAGATGTCTGGCAATTTAACCCTAAAATCAATAAATCTGGTAGCTCTCTTTCTCTCAAACAATTCAAAATTCAATATAGCAAGAAGGAAGCTGATAAGTCAATTGCTTCTAATTTTCAAAGAGAAAAGTCTTTCAAATGTAGAGAGTGTAAAGGCTATGAACACTTTTAAGTTGAATGTCCTAATTTCTTGAAGAAGCAAAGTAAAAGCTATGTCTTAGTCTGAAGACAACAGTGATTTAGAGAAAGATGTCAAACACTTGTTAGTAACATCCCATCATATAAGAGTTCTGAGTATGATGTGTATCTAGAAAATGCTAACGATATTGCCAAACACGTAACATACTTAATTGTTTGGTTTTTTTTTTTTTTCTCTATCTTATGTTGGCCAACAAGTAACCAACAAGGTTGGCTTTTATCACGCATTCCAATTAAAAAATGAAAAATAATTTGGTGCATCTTATTCTAACTTCATCTTTATACCATCATACACAATAGTCCTATCACATTTGTCTTGTAGCAATTTTTTCCTTGTTCTTTTTTCATTTTCAAATATTTTTTAGGAAAAAATACTTTTTTAGTCCCTGAGTTTTTAACAATATATGCAATTGGTCCCTAAAGTTTACATTTAGCCATTTTGGTCCCTTAATTTTGCAAAATAGGTTTAAAAGGTCTTTGTTCTATTTAAATATATTTTTTATTATTTTAAATTTGAATAAGATACTTTTATATTTAAATTTTTTTTTTTCTTTCCTTCCCCTCTTTCCTTCCCCTCTTTCCTCTCTTTCTCCTCCCCGACCTCCGACTCCATACCATTCTTCTCCGCGGTAAATACTACTACTGTTGTTGCAAGTGGCGCCATGAACGTAGGCGTTGAAACCATTGCAAAGGTAATTAGTAAGGTCGGATTGGATCGAGTTATGGAGGGAATTAGTTGTTTCTTTCAAAGATGGGCTTAGATTCATGAGACACGTTCGGATATGAAGAAGACATGGAGAAAACTGCAGAATCCAACAAGCAATGATCAGCGGGTTATTAAGGCTGAGAGTGGGAGGAGCTCACAAATTTGTAATCCATTAGAGTTCTGAGAGCTCGAACTTGGTGGGATGTAATTTACAGAAAGACAGAGGAAAAGATTCAGACCCAAATAAAAATTGGTAGTGGAGGACCGAGAGGTGAGAGTGAATTGAAAGAGGGAGGATATAAAAAAAAAATATATTTTTAAAATATAAAAATATCCGATTAAAATGTAAAATAATAAAAGAAATATATCTAAAATAGGAACAAGCCTCGTTTAAACCTATTTTGTAAAATTAATGGACCAAAGCCGCTAAATTGAAATTTTAGAGAATCATGCACCTATTCTTAAAAGCTTTAAAATTAAAAAGGTATTTTTTTTTCTATTTTCTATATGATTAGAAGAGCTACAAGAGGTGGGTGCATGACGCTCTTAATAGTGTTGTTTCACTATATGATAAATTCTTGTGTTCATCTTTAGTTATACTTATATTTTTGCATCCAATTTAATTGTCCAATCGTTTATACTTTGTCACATGGCAAATTCTTAATTATATTTAATATTTTTTATTATAACCTTTGACTTTCACTATATGTTTGAATCCTCTCCTTAATTATGAATCCTTTATAATTTTTAACACAAATGAAAATCTTAACTGGGGTGGTAGTGATATGGTACGAAAACTTTAAAAAGTTGATACTCTTGTTAAGAATAGTTATGAAAAATTTATAAAAGCTTTAATGAATTATATTTTAATTAACTTTGAATAGAATAGTGAGACATTTATAATAAAAGATATAAATAAGGGGTAAATAACTTTTTTTTTTTTAATAAAAAGGTTTTTAGACAAATATAATATATATTTGAGAGGACACGAATATATTTTTTTAATAATACAAAGCTTTAAAAAAGAGATCCGAGTCTGATTGAAGTTTGAGAGAAAATTGATGGGAGACAAATAAAAAACCTATTGAATACTTATTTTTAAAATTAAAAGAACGGGACGAAGACAAAAAAAAAATTCTATTTGGTGCATGTGGTGTAATCCTTAAATGGTTAAAATCCGTTTGAGATATGATCTTAATCTTTCAAATCCTTTTCTTAAAAAACACTCAAAACAAATTTTAATGATATTAAATTTGTATTTAAAAGTACAAGATTAAATATTAAAATAATTTTAAGTCACTATAAACGTATTGTGGAAATTGTTTTTACATGAAAAAAGTGATTTCAACAATTTCAAAATCTCAAACATGCAGTTAAATAAATTGCAATGAAAGAGTTTTCAAATTATACTCATTTGACCACTGGGTTGAGGCTTTGTAGAGATCCACGTTGAATATGACAGACAATCTTCGATTGTATGGAAAATGAGGGAACGGGCCATGAGACATGTTAGAGATTTTTTTTATTAGCTCCATATTTTTCTAAGGCAGCTTGTGGTGGATTTTGTCATTGTCACAAAT